>NC_059440.1:23479067-23561811 GCF_021028975.2 Sphaerodactylus townsendi
CTGACTCAGACAAGGAAGCTTAAGAAGTCTGATTGTCAGCAATTGATCGGTCTTCTCTTGCTGTATTTTTTTTTAAAAGGTCAGCTTTTCTTGGTCTTTTTTTGGAATGACAATTCCCTCATATAGCTGAGTGGATGTTTTCAGGTTTTGTTTCAAGCTCTGTCTTTTTAGCACCTCCAAGGCAAGATGGGCTTGGTGGGAAAAGTTATTTTGACTCTTCTCATTAGGAGGTGGGCGGCTGGAAGGGAGATAACATGAGCAGCGTTTATGTACATATTTTTTTCTGGTGCTAATTGGAACGTTGTTTTGCCTGCAGCAAGTTGTTGAGTTCCCATGCTAGAGTGTGAAGAGGTCGGGTGACACCTCAGCTATAAATAACAAATAGTGGAGCCGGCCTAGTTGAATTGTCTACCTCCCCCTAAAAAAACCCCCATTTTAATTAGTAGGACACAACTGAATTCCACAGTCCTGTTTTCCACCATTCCCCAGTTCATTTTCACTTTCCCCTCATGGGACTCAAACCCACAGACATCAACAGCAGGTATGGAAGAAGAACAAGAAGAAGAGTTTGAATTTATATTCCACCTTTCTCAAGGTGGCTTACAAGCTCCTTTTCCTTGCTCTTCCCTCAACAGACACCTTGTGAGGAAGGTGGGGCTGAGAGAGTTCTGAGAATGTAGGAGTGCAGGAACACATCTGGTTCACCAGATAAGCTTCTGCCACTCAGGTGGAGGAGTGGGGAATCAAACCCAGTTCTCCAGATTAGAATCCATCTGCTCTTAACCACTAGATCCATCCCTACTGTGCACGCAAACACAACAGCCGAGCTCTCTCTCTCTCTCTCTCTCTCTCTCTCTCTCTCTCTCTCTCTCTTTGCCTAACCTACCTCACAGTGTTGTTGTTGTTAGGTCAAAACAGAATGATGTTGTAAGTTGCTTTGTGTCCTCATCAGGAAGACACTGTGGCCCCTTTCACACACACAGAACAATGCACTTTCAATCCACTTTCAATGCACTTTGCAACTGGAATTTACTGTGCAGAATAGCAAAATCCACTTGCAAACAATTGTGAAAATGGATTGAAAGTGGATTATTCTGCATATGCCGAAGGGGCCACTGACAAGCAGTATCTCTGCTTGTGTGCCATTTCCGGGGATCAATGAAATGTGTTGTGTTCCGGGGATCAATGAAATGTGTTTCCTTCAGCGTACCAAATGTGGGATTTGCTGAAAAACGCACGGAAACGTGGATGTTCCTCCCAAATCTCTTTCCAGAGTGCCCCCTTGTGGCACGACTGTACAACCAGGTAATCTTACAGCCCTTGTAGCACAACAAATGTCTGTTATGTGGAGAGGAAGGGAAGTAGTTTGTAAGCTGCTTTGGGACTCCTTACAAAGAGAGAAAGGCAGGGTGTAAATCCAAACTCTAAAAACCTGATCAACGTCACGGGTGGAAGGCAGAACCCTGAGGCATCAAAAGCCAAATCCACTGGGTTTTCAAGGCAAGGGAGAAACAGGTGGCTTTCCATTGCCTTCTTCTGTATAGGAATTCTTGACTTCCTTTGTGGCCTTCCACCCAAGCAGTTAGCAGGACTGACCCTGCTGAGTTTCCATGATCTGATGAGATCAGGCTATCCCAAGCTACTATGGATGTTAGCAGATAGCTATGCTGCTATCCAGTCATGGCCTCCTAAGCACGTGCAGAACAATGCACTTTCAATCCACTTTTACAATTGTTTGCAAGTGGATTTTGCTATTCCGCACAGTAAAATCCAGCTGCAAAGTGCACTGAAAATGGATTGAAAGTGCATCACTCTGAAAAACTTGACTTGTTTTTTGCAGATTGGGCAGCTATTGAAGACAGGAATCTGGTACCCCACAGCCCCCTGTCCAGACCAGTTAGCAACTCCAGCGCATAAAGGTTGTGTTCACATTTTTTTAAAGTCCCACCAGCTTCCCCAAGTCATGTACTGAGTCATGTACACAATGCAAAATCCAAGGGCAGATAAAGGTTTGCTGAAGGTAATTGTGCACAAAGGTGTATTTACCAATCATACTGAAAGAGAACTCATAACCTTGGTTTGCTGTCCACTAATTCACTTTACAGATTGATGGACTAGAGGAGGGTATTGGTGAATCAGTTACATTGGCCTGAAGAGGGACAAAGACACCATATAGTTTTAAGGAGAAAAAACTATCCCTTTTTTTTAAAGGGGGATAGATATATAAGTTGCAGTAGGCATCTTCTGAAGACAGCCAGCGTGGTGCAGTGGTTAAGAGCATTCTAATCTGGAGAACCGGGTCTGATTCCCCACTCTTCCACCTGAGTGGTGTAGGCTAATCTGGTGAACCAGCTGTGTTTCTGCACTCCTACATTCCTTCTGGGTGACCTTGGGCTAGTCACAGTTCCCTCAGGACTCTCTCAGTCCCACCTTCCTCACAAGGTGTCTGTTGAGGGGAGAGCAAGGGAAAGGAGCTTGTAAGCCACCTTGAGTCTCCTTACAGGAGAGAAAGGTGGGGTACAAATCCAAACTCTTCTTCTCCTTCTTCTTGTACACAGCAGCCAGTCTTGGAAGAAGCATTGATTTGTGTTAGAAAAGGACCCCCACCCCCTTCTCATACACATAGGAGGGAATTTTAGAAGAGGCTTTCCTTCATGTAAGAGGTATTCCTCTTTCATATAAGAAGCACTTAGAAGAGGCATTCCTGCCTTCTCTCACACACAGCATGGAATTTTAGAAGAAGCATTCCTTCATCTTAGAGGTAGCAATACCAATTCTATTTTACACAGAAAGGAATGCTAAAAAAAAAAGAGAGGCATTCCTCCATTTTAGAGAGACATCCCCTGCTTTTTTAGACAGGAGATTTTTAGCATCACCCCCTCCCTTATTCTAATAGGGCAATTGCAACCTATAGTGTTTTTTTTAAGTGACCTGATTTTTAAAAATGATATATATATTTTAAAAAGAACAAGATCTGCTGACCTACTAACTGGGAAATCTTTTTAGCTTTATGCTTTTAATCTGCTTATCTGGCCAGTTATTTGACTAAGCATGAAAGTCCTAAGCCATAGCACTCATAACGTCAGCGCTGCATAGTGATTAGAGTTTCAGACTAGGATCTAGGAAGCCCAGGTTTGAATTCCCTCTCTGTCATAGAAGCATGCTGGGTGACCTTGGGCCAAACCTACATCCCAGGGTTGTTGTGAAGATAAAATGGATGGGAGAAGGACAATGCACACTGGTTTCACTTCTTACTGGGAATAAAGTCAGTTTATAAATGAAATAATAACATACATGAATAAAATGCAAGTCGTTGTAGCAAAGCCAGAGGTGGAATCACTGATGCACATTTTGCTATTTTTTAAATCCTATCTAAGAATACATCAGTCGAGGATAATGTGATTGCTGGTTAGGTGGGGCCAACCACCTTCACAACTAACTAAGATCCTGACCTAGAGATTAAAAGCAGCAGAATTACCTTGACTGAAGATGAGCTCCTTTCAGAGGAAGTGAAGATCAGACAACTATAATTAAGCTTTGATAAATGATGCTGATTATAAACTATGAATGCTGACATTGTTCTGTGTGCTTTTATCTTATCATAATTGCTTGTTTATTGTTTGTTTTATATGTAATTGGGTCAGTAGACTGCAATAACTAAATGCAGAGTTGTTCAGTGTATTGTCGAAGGCTTTCATGGCCAGAATCACTAGGGCGCTGTGGGTTTTCTGGGTTGAAGATGCCAGCCGCAGATGCAGGCGAAACATCAGGAGAAAATGCTACTGGAACACGGCCATGCAGCCCGGAAAACTCACAACACCCTAAGTACAGAAACTCAGCTCTTCAGATTAGAATCAGTTGCCGATTACTTAGGGAACGCTTACCGCAAGACTCTTCTCAGCGCCAGAGGCGGAATGAAGGGAAACTCTGCCGGGGGCACACGTGCGCTCTGCGCCTCCCCCCCCCCCCGTGGTGCCACCCACCCCGCCCTGCCCCTGAACACTCCTGGAATGCCCCCGGAAAGCTCCTACATGGCCTGGCCATGCCTCCGCTGCAGCTCTGCCCAGGGCGTCATGCCCAGTGGTGGGATTCAAATAATTTAACAACCGGTTCTGGTGGTGGGATTCAAATAATTTAACAACTGGTTGTTTTCAAGCACCATTTTAACAATATGCCGAAGTGGTGCG
Source organism: Sphaerodactylus townsendi (assembly GCF_021028975.2). Taxonomy (NCBI): domain Eukaryota; kingdom Metazoa; phylum Chordata; class Lepidosauria; order Squamata; family Sphaerodactylidae; genus Sphaerodactylus; species Sphaerodactylus townsendi. Next base: position 23,483,255 of record NC_059440.1, read on the forward strand.
AACCGGCTGAATCCCGCCACTCGCGCCCCACCCTGACCTGTTGGCACTACACCTCTGCTGAGAGCAATGGACTTGCAGAGAGCTTATCCTTAAAAGAGGACTGTCCTGCACACGGCTTAAAACAATTTAGTGGGTCCCAAGTCTGAGAGATGGGTCACTATGATGGCCACAAGGAGAAAGCATCTGTTTTGTTGAGCTGAGAAGTTGTGTTTACTAACTGCCGGAAAGTGCTCCCGACTGTTTCTGTGCAACTGTTGGAGCCAACGCATATACAACATACACACATCGAAACCTAAACAAATCTGGACTGGTTAACCCAAGTGCCTTTTCCAGACTGAAGACATTGAACATACGAATCTGGAACCTCTCACGTGCCTAGCAGATTCTCTACCACTGAGTTATGACCCTCGCCCTAAAAGTCACGTTGTGGAGGTCCCCTTCTTCCTCTCTCGGCTCCCTGAAAAGATTGCACTTCTGACTCTACCTAGCCCTAGACAAAATACCTGCAGGAAGAAGAGGAAAACCCAAATCAAGCTTGATAGGCCTCAGGTGATACTATTTTGCTGCCAGTAATTGAACTGCCCCCATTTTCTTACAGGAGGACACACAACACAACTTTTAAAATATCATTTATGTAAAAGTGCTGAATTTAATCCACTGCTGTGGGGTTAACGTAGTTTTTTGGTGCCCTTTCACAGATAACCATCGCTAGTTCTCGGGCGCAAATGCCCGTGGCTGGGGATAGAGAGGTGAGAAGTAATGGGGTGCTGGTGGACTGGGTAAGCAGAAATCGGAGGCTTGGTGTAGGTAACAGTGTAGACACTGTTCATCACTGCTGGATCTTTGTTGCTCCATTTCTTCATGAGATGTTCAAAAAGGCCATAGTTTGTCGGAGGTTCTGAAACAGGAAATAATTTTGCCATCTGTGAGATACATAATGGGTAAGATTGCAGCTCGAGGGACAGGCCTGTTGATCCATTTTAGCTTGGTGGCTGAAGTGGAACCTCCATGTTTGGAGGCAGTTTACTATGATGATGATGAAGAAGAAGAAGAAGAAGAGGAGGAGGAGGAGGAGGAGGAGGAGGAGGAGGAGGAGGAGGAGGAGGAGGAGGAGGAGAAGGAGCAGCAGCAGCAGGAGAAGAGGAGGAAGTGGAGTAGAAGGACTTTGGATTTATACCCCTCCTTTCTCTCCTGTAAGGACACTCAAGGTGGCTTACAAGCTCCTTTCCCTTCCTCTCCCCACAACAGACACCTTGTGAGGGAGGTGGGGCTGAGAGAGCTCTGAAGAAATGTGACTAGCCCAAGGTCACCCAGCAGGAATGTAGGAGTGCAGAAACACATCTGGTTCACCAGATAAACCTCTGCCGCTCAGGTGGAGGAGTGAGGAATCAAACCCAGTTCTCCAGATTAGAATCCACCCGCTCTTAACCACAGCACCACACTGGCTGCATGTATGGACAAAATACACATGGAAAGGAGATATAAGCAGGAAGAACACTGGGAAAAATTGAGACAAAAAGCCAATAGGATACAACCTCAGGGCCTCTGTCAGGTGATGGTAATCCAAAATGTTGCCTATGATCATGAAAGTGTGTTCCAGCCTCCCTTGCAAGAATGCTATTCTCCCCAGCCTCCACTTCTATGTCCCATGGGCACATACCGACAATTGGAAAATCTAATTTCTCAGGAATCCAAGAGCTTTTGTGTCTGCTCCACTTGCGAAGCGGTGGCAGTAAAGGGTTGTAACCGTGCCGATTAAAATTATCATCATATAGCGATACTAAGTATCGGTCATTGGTTTCGTTGTGATGAGTCAATAAACATTTCTTTGGCAGCCCCTAAAAGGAAAGGAGGTCATATTTACTTTTTTAAAGTTACTTTTGATTCATTAGCTAAGCATTGGCACATAACGTTTCAGGTGTTTTGCTTTCAAGGTAGTCTATCCCTCATAACATATACCAGAATGGTCGGGTAACAGTTGGCTAGGTGTGCCGGAAAGGACCCTTATCCATTCTTCAATTTCTTCCATGAAATTGCTACTTCTCTGGGAGCCTAAAAGACAGACCAGATGACATCTGCCATACAAACTTCAGTTAGACTTCCCCTTACTTACGCTCAGTTTTTTAATATTTTTCCTCATCACTGTTCGATCTGGAACCTCAGTGGGGAATCGAACATAGTCTCTTCTGTATACGGTCTTACAGGTTTTCTCGGGATCTTGTATAAACTGAGACAATTCGAACAAATAATGGTCATTTATTTTGAAACCAATACAATTTATTCATGTTTATTTATTTATTATAAAACCAAAATAATTATTTACCTGCCCTGAGACTATTGTAAAGAGCTGGGAATAAATTGAAATAATAATAACAACAATGATGACTGAAAGTCAAAAATAACTAAGAGAAAAGATCACCAAGTATGCACAATCAAATAAGGAAATACAACAGCTGCCAACATTAAAAAACTGTGCCCAAAAAAGATCTGGTACCCATAATGAAGGATGTGAACAAGGCTCTGGTGACAATTGAAATAACTTCCATCAGACAAACCAATCAGCTCATGTACAGTACAGCTGCAGTGGTCACATGGCAATTAGGCACTGAAATACCTAAACCCAAGGCGAATAAAAATCAAAGTGGAAAATTCAACTGGAACAGAAGATCAAAAAACTAAGATCTGATGCTAGTAACCTGAAACACATGAAAGAAAATAGATTAAAGAATGGCAAGATCATTAAAAAAACTAATTAGAAGGTGCTGGCTAGAGACACTAGAAAAATTGAAGGAGTGCTGGAGATGACCAAACAACAAATGACAACCACAGCAAGAAGAATTGAATGATATGAAGAGAGAATCATCCAGTACAGACAAAATCAGACATTTCAATTAGACCAAAGATGTTTGAAGAAGATGATTTTGGATTTATATCCCATCTTTCTCTCCTATAAGGAGAGACTCAAATTGGCCTACAAGCTACAAGTTGGTCTTGATACCTTGTTTTTCTCAATCATGAAGAGTCTCAGAGCAACTTACAAACTCCTTCCCTTCCTCTCCCCACAACAGACACCTTGTGAGGTAGGTGGGGCTGAGAGAGTTCTGAGACAACTCTGACTAGCCCAAGGTTCCCCAGCAGGAATGTAGGAGTGTGGAAACACGTCTGGTTCACCAGATAAGCCTCTGTCACTCAGGTGAAGGAGTGGGGAATCAGACCCGGTTCTCCAGATTAGAATCTGGTTCTCCATATTAGAATCCACCTGTTCTTAACCACTACACCACGCTTACACTGGTTTCTACCAAAGCTTCATGATTGGAGTAGATTTGGGTCTAAGCCCCATGATCCAGCACAGTGTGACTGATTCAACCGATGGTAATAACACATTTCTTAACTCATCTGCTGTTTTCCATAAAACCTACAGTTTTATCAAACTGCCTCACTGTACCTTTCTCCTTTCTTCCAGCCAGTTGCCGATGAGCACGTCAGTAGAGTATTTTGGCTCTACTCTCCAGCTGGGAAGGTACCATTCCTGTGCACCGCTGTACGAAGTAAACATGGCTCTCTTTCACATGTTTTGTCCAAGAGCAAATGTGAGCTCTCCTAAGTTTCCATCTCTGCATGTGCAGAGCAGAACACTTAACCCTATGACAGGCCTTGGTCTCAGGTTCTCCGTTGACCATCTCCCTGGTAACGCTCTAGGCAACGAATGACTCTACCTCTGTGAAATAAACGCTGCCATTCAATTGAGGTGGTGATAGAACTAGATGGTTACAACTTTTTTAAAAAGGTGTGTTTCAACAAAAGTGGATGTGTTTGGTCCTCGTCATCAATCTTTCTTACAGTCATAGACCAGCATAAAGTAAATAAAATAAAACAAAAAGGATAAGATACATTAAAACAGTAACCATAAAGCTTAAAAGGGAAAAAAAGGTACTGGTGAATTTGGGAACACAAAAATCTTGCCCATTCTGCACAGCCCAAATAAGACATCCTGAGGATGCAAAAACGGGCGTCTTGGGAAGGAATTTTGCACAGCTTTTTCCTCAAAATGTCCTCAGGAGATCTTATTTCAGGCCAAGTCATTTTATTTTGAAGATGCTAAAAGATGGAGGAGAACGGTTTGCCCTTCAGGAACAGAACACAAAACACGCTGGTTTTTTTTAGTGAGACTGCTATTAAGCTGACCAAATGTTATCTTAGGCCCAGTGACTGAAGAGACAAAGGATCTCCAAGTTGCCAACCTCCAGGTGAATTCTGGAGATCTCCTAGAAGTTAGAACTGGTCTCCGGTTTACAGAGATCAGCTCCCTGGGAGGAAATGGCTGCTTCACAAAGTGGACTCTATATGATTATACCTGCTGAGGTCTGTTCCCACCCTGAACTCCACCCTCCACAGGCTCCACCTCTCTATCTCCAGAAATTCCTCAATGCTGTGTTGGCAACCCCTATTGTATGCTGCCTATTGTATCTGGAAGCATAATTGTGGTTAGGGGAAGGAAGACTGCAGGCGAGAAAACTAGGAGGCAGCACAGGTGTTCAGAGATGCGGAGTTTAATAGCGGAGTTCTTCCGGTTACAGCAACAGCGGAACAACCTTCCTTCTAGGATGTTCCTTTAATCCCTCATTCACTTCTTGAATTAGAATGTGCTGGACCCAAAGCAGTCTGTATAAATGTCCTGGATCAAGGGATGGAGTCATGAAAAACACCACACTTCCCACCCGTCGGGCTGTTGACATTCGCCCTGACTTTGCCTCATTCATTAGTAGAAAGTTCACTTAAACAAGCAGAAAACTCTCTCGGAAGCTGCCCGTGAAGCCTTGCTGAAGGCCGGCACCATCAGCCACTGAGACAGAAGGAAGAAACACATAAATACCCGTCGATGGACAACTGTAGATTTTTCTGAACATTCAATGGCAGCAGAAATATTTTATGGGAGTTGGGTTTTTTTGTGAGCTGATTTCAAGAACAGAAGTGGGATAAAAAGATTAGTCACATCATCATCATAAATAACAATGTCTGTAAAATGGTCCATAGTTCATCATATGTGTGATGAATTGGTCAAGGATACCCACTAATTTATCAAAACCATCCCGAGAAACTCTGTTGTCATGACAAGAAGAAGAGGAAGAGTTTGGGTTTATACTCCCCTTTCTTTACTGTAAAGAGACTAAAGGAAGCTTACAAACTCTTTCCCCTTCCTCTCCCCACAACAGTCACCTTGGGAAGTAGATGGGGCTGGGAGAGTTCTGAGAGAGCTGTGACTGCCCTAAGGTCACCCTGATGGCTTTATGTGAAGGAACGGAGAAACAAATCCAGTTCAGCAGATAAGAGTGTGCCACTCAGGTGGAGGAGTGGGGAATCAAACCCGGTTCTCCAGATTAGGTTCCACCTGCTCTCAATCACTACACCAAGCTATAAGCACCTTAGATATTCCTTTATCCCCAATATTTACTTGGCAAATATGTACCCTGCTTTTCTCCCACTGATTGAGATCCCAGATTGATGAAGAGCTAGTTTCACAGAGACAAACAAGATTTGGGGTGTTTATTTTTCAGGAGTCAAAGCTCCCTATGTCAGATGTGACTAAAAGAGCTTCAGCTCTTGAAAGCTTATACCCCCCGCCCCTCCCGCCCAATCTTGATGGTTTCTAAGGTACTACTGAACTTAAATCGAGCTCTTATACTACAGACTGGAGTCTCCAACCTATGGCCCACTAGATGTTCATAGACTACAATTCCCATCAGCCCCTGCCAGCATGGCCAATTGGCAGAACTAATGGGAATCTTAGTCTATGAAGAGCTGAAGGGTTGGAGACCCCTTCTGCAAACCAACATGGCCACCCTCCTGAAACAGGTCGATGAAATGCCACAAGTCTTGTAGTTTGGAGAGATCCTTTCTACAAGCTTTGAATAAATCGGACAATGTTATCCAACCCTTGTTTCCCCGATGGAAAAGTCAGCCAGCCATTGTCGAAGAAGCTTATAATCCCATGGAATCCGTTAATAACATGATACCAAGTCACGGGGACGCCATTGTCCTCTAACCGTTTCTTGTAGAGCAATCCATCATCCCTCAAAACATCATATTCACAGGTGACAATACACGTCCGAGGGAGATGTCGAACCACAGCGTCTTCCGCAATCAGCGGTGAAATTTCTGGCGTACACACGTTCTTAAGCTCTTCGTATACTTCCTCGTCACACGACATGGGCACTGGAGGCTTGTAACCTCTGACCTTGAATTCTTTAGGGATGTTGTCCGCGCTTAACCACTTCCTGTACCGCAACTTTTGGTCCACGGGGACGTGTGACCCTTGCAAGACCTCTTCTAGTAGGGAAGCGTCTCCGTTCAAGTACTGCAAAAAGTAGAAAGCAGCCTTTTCCCGGTACAAAATGGGCACGGCCCGGTTTTGCTGATACGAAGGCAAGTTGAAGTCGAAGGCTTGGAGACCGGGATAAATTAGGATCTGAGCACACACCTTCGTGATGCCGTGTCTGCCCACTAAGGTTTGGCACACCGCAGCAGCGAGGCTGCCCCCGGCACTGTCGCCCGCAACGATGACCCGGGAGCTGTCCACACCGAAGTCGTCGGCGGTCTGAAGGAAGTGGGTTGCGGCAGCGAGGCAGTCATTCAGCTGAGACGGATACTTGTGTTCCGGAGCTAGGCGATACCTAAAGCCATTGATAGAAACGGGAAAGACAGTTATTCCCTACTTAGCTGGAACTTGTTAACCCAACACAGTGGAATGATTACCCATAATGCACCACTAGTCCTTTTCATGGCTGAAGAACAGATCATAAGACTTGACCTGCTCCATTCTGAGGGTTCCACCATATTCAAAATATTATTAGGGGGTGCGTGCACTCAGAGCCGTAGCAAGGGAGAACTGCGTCCTGCACCCCTGCCACACACACACACCCCTGCCATGCAGAAGGGGCCTTACTCTTAATTTTGTTTACAGCTCAGTCATAATGATTGGGTACATTTTATACACCAATAAAATTATTCTGTCTGACTTCACACCATTGTTGTTCTTAAGCTACTTGAATAAGCAGGAAATCAAACACAACAGCCACAATCCCTGCACCTTTTGAGGGTTGTGTAGACGCTCCGCAGAAGCAGGCTGGGGAACAAAAGGGGAAGAGGTGGCCAGGTATGCAAAAAAACAACAACAACCCTTGTCTTTCCTCTATATCCACCCAGCAACCAGAAACAACCTTACTGCTCACCCTTTGGAGGAAGGATGTTTATTTATTTGCTCATTATTTACTTCATTTATACCACACCTTTCTCCCCAACGGGGACCCAAAGTGGATTATATTCTCCTTTCCTTCATTTTATCCTCAAAGCCGCTCTGTGACTAGCCCAGGTGTACCCTGTGAACTTCCATAGCAGAGTGGGGCTTCAAAACTTCATGTCTCAGATCCCAGTACTCGTAATATGAAGACAATGTGTGTAACGTTAGTAGCAGGGAACCAAAAATCGCGTCACACACTCAGACGGAGAGAAATATATACATTTTGTGTAATATAATTCATTCAGTATATAACAGTACAAAAACAAACTAGTAGTATAATTAAATCAACGGATATTAAATCCACAGATATTAAATCCAAGTAACGTCCAGGAAAATAACGTATCAATTTTTCTTCAACCAAAGAAAAGGGTCTTATTGATGCCCAATTATGTTTCTCTCTGGAAACCATAAGTTCATAAGTAATGCTTGAGTCTCTCTCTCTCTCTCTTTTTTTAATATACTGAATGAATTATATTGTATTGAATTATATCATTCAGTTATATACTGAATGAATTATATTACACAAAATGTATATATTTCTCTCCGTCTGAGTGTGTGACGCGATTTTTGGTTCCCTCAGATCCCAGTACAACACACTAACCAGCACACCGCATTGGATTTCCGATGACCCCCAAGGTCTCTTCTTGTAATCAAAGGAAGGGGCATCTGACATTAATGATGAAGGAGGTATCCTATGGCCATTCAATCCAGAGTTAAAATGATCTAACCGTGCCTCTGAGTATATGCAGAGAATATCTGAAATCACCATATTCAGAGGAAAAGTTTCCCCCATTTTCAAAAAGGGAGGCACCATCAAGAAGCCACTCGAAAGCAATCCTGCTCGGGTCTGTTACATGATCAGGTTGCTTGGGCCAAGCGGGGAGTGCCTTGTTTCCCTGCCAAGTACATGACACGTTTTTGCCAAACATTGCAACCCGTAGGACTTGACTTACTCCACGGACACGACCACCGATTCACTTTCTTTGGCGACATAACGGCACATCTTGTCATAGGCTCCTGCAGAGGAAACATTTCCAGAGATGCCTTATTTTAGACATTTTCACCCTTGATATTTCCCCTAACCTGATTCTATCCAACTGGCTATCAGGAAACCCTCTTTCCTTTGTAAGCACAACCTTGAGTCAAGTCTCCCCTTTCCTGGCACTGCGGTTTACTTTTTACCTTTGCACTGTAAGGGAGTTTCCCGTCAAAGACAGTCTACCACCCTTCCACCTAGGTTACGTTGCCAGGGTAGGGGGCAGGGAGGGTATATGTAATTGCAGAAGGGAACAGAAAATGGCACATAAAATAAAGAAATCATTAGAATGTATTGTCGAAGGCTTTCACTGCCGGAATCACTTGGGTGCTGTGTGGTTTCCGGGCTGTATGGCCGTGTTCTAGCAGCATTCTCTCCTGACGTTTCGCCTGCATCTGTGGCTGGCATCTTCAGAGGATCTCCTCTGAAGATGCCAGCCACAGATGCAGGTGAAACGTCAGGAGAGAATGCTGCTAGAACACGGCCATACAGCCCGGAAACCACACAGCACCCAAATCATTAGAATGTTTTCATGATGGTTAGCTATGCTTTTAAATGTATGTTGGGAGCCGTCCCAAGCCCGGAAAGGGCTATTAAATCCAATGAAATAAAAAAAAATTGCAAGTTTGATTTGTACACAGCAGAACTGAAAGCCTTGAACTTGTTACGCCTGGTCCTAGTCTGTGGAGCAGCAGAAAACAAGCTTGCTTCCTCACCAACATGGCATCTAAATATCTTCAAACATCTTCTTCAAATAGAAGAAGAAGAAGAGTTTGGATTTATATCCCCCCTTTCTCTCCTGCAGGAGACTCAAAGAGGCTTACAATATCCTTGCCCTTCCCCCCTCATAACAAACACCCTGTGAGGTAGATGGGGCTGAGAGAGCTCCAAGAAGCGGTGACTAGCCCAAGGTCACCCAGCTGGTGTGTGTGGGAGTGTACAGGCTAATCTGAATTCCCCAGAGAAGCCTCCACAGCTCAGGTGGCAGAGGTGGGAATCAAACCCGGTTCCTCCAGATTAGATACACGAGCTCTTAACCTCCTACGCCACTGCTGCTCTATCTAAACATGGCTATCATGTCACCCCTTAACCTTCTCTTCACCAAACTAAACATGCCCAGCTCCCTAAGTATCTCCTCGTAGGGCATGGATTCCAGACCTTTTACCATTTTGGTTGCCCTCCTCTGGGCCCGTCCCAGCTTGTCAATATCCTTCTTGAACTGCGGTGCCCAGAACTGAACACAATATTCCAGGTAAGATTTTGAAGGCCGATTATGATTATGACACAGATGAAGTTTGGGAGGTGCAACTTACTGATGCTTCCAAACATCCATCCGCCCCCATGAAAGAAAATGATGCCTTTTCTTCCACCAGCAGAGGGAGCTTTGGGCTGGTAAATCCGGACAGGGACGTGTTTAAACTTCGTATCCTTGATGAAAAGCTGGGCGTCCTTTCCTTGCTTCCGTCCGTTTCTCCAGAACCGGACAAACTGGATTTGACTGCAGATATGTAGATTCTCCAAAATCTTTCCCTTTTGGGGGGGTGGGTGGAGAAGAGAGAAAGAGGGAGAATGGATGGATTTAGTCAAAAGCTGTATCTATCCTTGTGGTTTGTAGGTTTTCTAGAACTGCAAATAGTATATACCAGCGGTGGCGAACCTATGGCATGGGTGCCAGAGGTGACACTCAGAGCCCTTTCTGTGGGCACACATGCATAGAGTTCGTCATGTGGGGGTGGTGGAAAATCACACACACACCCCACACACATCTAGGCTGGCCTAGGCACGATCCTTTACCTGGGAGCAAGCTCGGTTGCTAGCAATGGGGCTTGCTTCTGAGTAAACCCTCCTAGGGTCCTGATTCACCCATTCGAAGCGTTGCATGGTTGCTTCGCCAAGCTTACTCCTGAGTTTTTTTCCTAAACTGAAACCTCAGCATTCAAGTTAAATTGCCGGGTTGGCACTTTGCGATAAATAAGTGGGTTTGGGGTTGCAGTTTGGGCACTCGGTCTCGAAAAGGTTCGCCATCACTGGTATATGCACCTAGGCTTGCCAATCACCAGGTGGGGGCTGGAGATCTACTGGAATTACACCTGACTTCCGGACTGCATGTTGTCATGGCCCAGTCAAGAGCAGTTAAACTGAGGGACTCTGAGGACTTTGAACCAGATGGTGGCATGACGCTCCACCCCCAGTAGGCAGCAATGGAGCCGCAGGAAGGGATGGACACTCTACAGGTAGCCCCAGGGTCACAACTGGAAACAATGGAGCCAGGGACCAGCTTGGAAGCCCCTCAGCCTCCTGGTGGTAGGTCGGCCACAGCCTTGTTCTCTAAAGCCCAGGAAACAGAAAGAGAAGTTATCTTCAGGAAGTGAAAACAACCTGTGTTTTGATGGGGGTGCGGAACCAGCGGAGGGTTTCCAGCGCATCAATTCTTGGAACAACCCGGAAAACCCATAACCCCCTAGCATCGATTCCTCTTCAGAAATAGGACCGGGTAATTCAGAACCCCAAACATCCAGCAAGAACTACTGGAGGAGAATTTGGGAAGCATCCTTTAGCTTTCCCATTTACTAACATGCTCATGAAAGGCACATTTTTTTTAAAAAATAATAATCTTGTTTGGATTACATCACGTTGCCCCTTTCTGAACATGCCCATGGGTCCAGGGGACCTCTGGCAAAAGGCGCACGCTCCATTGAAGGGTTTTAGAAATCTCCCGGGTCAACTCGAACGGAGCAGGGCTACAAAAATGAAAGGAAACAAAAAGCAACCGGTGCAAAGTGCAGGGAAAACACAAGGCAAAATGGAGGAGCGGAACGGTAGAGATCCGCTCCTTTCTGACATTAAGAGAGATCCCCAGAGCTGAATCCGCCGGCTCAATCCAGCCAGGGATCGCACCCGAAAGTGGTTGTGACTTTGCACTTTCCGAATCGCATCCTGTCTGGGCCACCAGCTGGCTAGGACGGGGTCCAAACATGGCTTGTTCTTTCCACCTTCCCCATCTGGTTCCTCACCTGTTCCCTCTGCCCCCTGGTTCGATCCCCGCCACCCAAACCCCTGCACCGGACTCACCACGACCGCCGTGCCGATCAAGAGAGCGTGAAGGACTCGCAGCTTGGCCGCCTGCTCAACCCCCGGGGGGATCTCGGAGTTGGTCGCGTCGAAATGAATGCTCCCCACCACCACCAGGATCGCGGCGCCCAGGAAAGCAGCCAGGACGAGCAGCAGCAGCGCGTAAAGGAAACCCATGGTCCGGCAGGCGGCTGCCCCGGGGCTGTGCCAGGCGTCCGGGTGCCCCTGGGTTCCTGCTCCAGGTGTGCCAGCCCCGGGCAGAAACTCCACTCCTCCCACCAGCTTGCAGGAGAAGGCACCGGGCAGCTGCAGACGCCACTAGAGCCAAGAATGCGCCATTGCTTCTGCAATGTCATGCGCCACCGGCCTGGCATGGCTGCCGCTGTTGTGCAAAACCAGGGGTGGAGGGGGCGGGGAGGAAGGACCAAAGGAGGGGCGGGGACCTTCATTCATGGAATCCGGCTATTTGATTAGGACAGGGTAAAAGCCTGAACGGGCATTGAACGAGCTAGACTGGACCACTACAAAACTGTGGCCTGCATTAGAGGCACTCCAGAACTACAATCTAGAACAAAAATCGCAGGGAAAAAATGTGCATTTATTAACCCTTTCCAGGCTAAAAATACCTCCGGTACAGCAAGAAGAAAGAAAAAGCCCGGAACGGGCATTAAATGAATAAGAGGACCACTAAAAAAACTGTGGCATTCATTAGAGGCACTCCAGAACTACAATCTAGAACAAAAAAATGCACAATCAACAGACATTTATTTATTTATTTATTTATTTATTTATTTTATTTAACTTTTATACCGCCCCATCCTCTAGGGGCTCTTTTCCTGGTCAAAAATACCTCCAGAACAGCAAAAGAGGCCGGGAAAGGGCATTACATGACTTAGAAGACCACAGAAAACAGTGGTATCCATTAGAGACACTCCAGAACTAAAACCTAGATGAAAAAAATTCGGAGCCAGAAAATGGCCCAGAACGGGCATTAAACGAATGAGAAGGCGACAACAAACAGTGGCTCAACATCAAATTCAAAACCAATCTGATGGCAGACTATCTGAGTATACTCCAAGAGCCCAAGCTTAGATGGATATACACAAGGGCTTGTTGTAATTCCTTCCCTTGTTCTGTACTCCAAGGGAGGTTTCTTAAAATTGACTCGCAAGAGCGGAAATGCCCCCACTGTACTATAGTGGTGCAATCCATGGAACATATAATGCTTAACTGCCCCAAATACGAAGAAGTTAGGACCAGGCTTTTGACTCTTCTTCCTGCTAAGTTTAAGGAATACTCTGTTGTTGGGAAGGTTGCATTCCTACTAAACAACTCTTCTTCTGTGATTTTAAATTCTGTAGCTAGGTTCCTTTTAGGAATTTTGGAATAATACCTGTGGTGGTTTTATGTATGGAACATCTGTCTGGATAATGCTGGTTGTTATATTGGTTTTATGCCTAATAAAGGTTTTATGTATGTAACAAACAGTGGCATGCATTAGAGGCACTCCAAAACTACAATCTAGAACAAAAAATGCAGACACAACCTGCCTCTCTTACCCCGTTCCGGGCCAAGAGACCTTCCGAGCCAGCAAATGGCCTGGAACCAGGTAAGAGAGGCAGATTGATTCAAAGGGACTTACAAACTCCTTTCCCTTTCCCCCTCACAACAAACACCCTGTGAGGTGGGTGGGACTGAGAGAGTTCCTTAGAGCTGTGACTAGCCCAAGGTCATCCAGCCGCCATTCTTTTAGGTTGACCTGGCTCTTGCCAGAGAAGAAGCTTCCATTTCTACGATGCCAACATCACCTTTCTAGGCTGGCACGTGGGCCAGGATACCTGTGAATAAGCATCCGCCACACTATGCCAGGGTGGTAAGGTAACAAAGCAGCCTCCTCCAATTCACAGGCAACTTGGCTGACACTGCCAGCTCTGGGTTGGGAAATACCTGGACATTTTGGGGGTGGGGCTTGGGAAAGGGAGGGGCCTGTTTTAGAGCCTACCTCCTTAAGCAGCCATTCCCCACCCCCCAGGAGAACTTTATCATCTGGAAGTAAATTGTTATTCCAGGAGAGCTTCAGGCCCCAAATGGATAGGTCAAAAAACCACAGTCGACAATGGATTCATCTTGTTCTTGATGCATGGCAGTTGTACACTTCAAAACGTTTGAATATTAAGGACACAAAAACGTGCACACTTCTGCACAAGAGAATTCACCTCATTTATTATACATTTGTATGAATTGCACGCATTCAGGGATATGTTGTACATGTGGCTTCTTTGGCTTTCTATGATACAGCTGTGATTTGAGTTAATGGTTATTTTTCTGTGTTGTCTGGCAGAGTGGGGATTAAATCCTTTTGATGTTCTAGAAGAAGAGCTTGGATCCCCACCTTTCTCTCCTGTAAGCAGACTCAAAGGGGCTTACAAGCTCCTTTCCCTTTCCTCTCCCCACAACAGACACCTTGTGAAGTAGGTGGGGCTGATAAAGTTCTGAGAGAACTGTGTCTAGCTCATGGTCACCCATCAGGCTTCATGTGTAGGAGTCGGGAATCAAACCCAGTTCTCCAGATTAAAGTCCACCATTTGTAAACACTACACCACATTGGCTAACAACTACATACATCACACTGGCATAGTTTGATTTCTAAATGAGCAAAACTTACCTTTTTCTGGGACCCACCATCCTGTGCTCAGCGAGGAAAACCTACAAATCGCGCTGGTTTTTAATTGAATCATTTATTGAATACAGCATACCATTTGTCTGTACTTTTCTCTGATTTTGTCATCCGGATTTATCTCATTGTTTATTGCAGGTGTTATACTATTTCACTGCATTTAAAAAAAACACTGGGGTTATCCACCTAGGCTTGAGACTCAGAGTAATGGAGAGAAAGAGGTACGATAACTCTAAATAAAGAAATGTGCACACAGAACAACGGATGTTTCTCAGTGGAGAGATGGTTGGTTTTTATGCATGTTTTGGAGCACTTGTTCCTACATAAATGCAGCATATGTCTTTATGGGGAATGGTTTGGGAATGTGGGCATCAGTTTCTAATAGGCAGTCCCATATATATGACCTTCCTGTCAGAATGCATTCTCAGTAGAGTATCTTTTTGCTCCCGTCTTCTCGGTTTGGAAGTGCTGGAGATGAACCCAGGCCCAAAACACTCCCAATGTCTGTTTTACTTTCCCTCCTCCCAAGCTATATTTCTGAGTTTTTATCCACCATGAGCAGCCAGGCCTACCAATCTTAATTTAATCAGACGTCATGTTATGAACTCCTAATAAAAGTTACAATGCTGTCCACCCCTTTTTTGCCCGAAGGGAATGACAAAAGCCCGTTGAAAAAGTTGATCACCCCATGGAATCCATCTTCAATGTGGTACCAAGTGACGGGCACCCCATTGTCCTCCAGTCGTTTCTTGTAAAGAATCCCGTCATCCCGTAGAACGTCATATTCACAAGTTACAATGCAAGCCTTGGGAAGTTGGGAAAGAACAGCATCTTCTGCCATAAGGGGAGAGAAGGTGGCCTCCAACGCTTGCTTCACCACCTCATAGACATCATCTACGAAGGACGCAGCCTGCGATGGCTCGAATCCTCTGGCCTTGAATTCTTGCGGGATGTTCTCGGAGTTGATACATTTCCCAAATCTCATTTTGATGTCTGTCGGAACGTGGCACCCTCGCACGACGCTGTCCAACACGGACAAATCTTTATTGAGGTACCTCAAAGCAGAACAGATGACATGTTCTCGGTACAAGATGGGGACGGCTCGGTTCTGTTGGTAAGAAGGTAGGTTGAAGTCGATCGCCTGAAGACCAGGATAGATCAATATCTGAGCAAGCGGCTTTGCCAGATCCGTTCGGCTCACTAAAGCTTGGCAAACGGAAGCCGTGAAATTCCCCCCAACGCTGTCTCCGCCAACGATAATGCGAGCGGGATCCACGCCGTAGTCGTCTGCTCTCTTCAAAAAATGCGCAGTGGCAGCCAGACACTCATAGAACTGGGATGGATACTTCTGCTCAGGGGCTAGATTATATCTGTATCAAAATAAATTATGCAATCATTCAATCTTAATATTTTAGGCTATAAACCTACCAAAGAATCCAGGGCAGCATATATGGAGTGTTACTAGCGTTGCCAGCCTCCTATACTCTGTCTCAGAAATGTTCTTGACCAGAGGGCATCCTGTCTCCCTTTGTTTACTTGCCATCATGCTACATTCTTGCAAAATAAATTCTATTGGGAAGACAGCTGCAGGCCCAAAAGTTGCCACTTCCCAAAGGGTTGGGATTCTCCTGTGCTCCGTTACAGAACTTGTTTTGGAAAACCAATGATTGGTTGGCTGCCAGTGACAGATGATCCAGAACACAGCGTTCCATGATAAACAGTATGCCAAAAACACAGCCAGAGATACAAGGTACAGACATTTTGCAGAACAAGTAGTTCTGAAAAGCTCCAAATGAACCGGACCCACAAGGTGAAAACCTCAACAAACTAGTCCTGTCTGGTTGTTCCATTATGACAGAATTCAAACATTTGGGGGGGGAATAGGAAGGAACTGAAATTTGGATGCATTACTATATATCCCATAAGGCCGAAACCTGTCACGTGAGAACCAGAGCGATGTGGTGGTTAAGAGTGGTGAACTCTAATCTGGAGAACCGGGTTTGATTCCATTCCACCACATATGGGACTGATACTAGTCTGCTGAAGTGGGTTTGATTCCCCACTCCTCCACATGAGTGGCAGACATTAATCTAGTGAACTGGATTTGTTTCCCCACTCCTACTCATAAAGCCTGTGAGGTAACCATGGGCAAGTCACAGTTCTCTCAGAACTCTGTTAGCCCCACCTCTGTTGTGAGGAGAGGAATGTGGTGATGGCCACTAACCTGGATAGCTTTAAAAGGGGCTTGGACAGATTTATGGAGGAGAAGTCGATTTATGGCTACCAATCTTGATCCTTCTTGATCTGAGGTTGCAAATGCCTTAGCAGACCAGGTGCTCAGGAGCAACAGCTGCAGAAGACCATTGCTTTCACATCCTGCATGTGAGCTCCCAATGGCACCTGGTGGGCCACTGCGAGTAGCAGAGAGCTGGACTAGATGGACTCTGGTCTGATCCAGCTGGCTTGTTCTTATGTTCTTAGGAAGGGAAGGAGTTTGCAAGCCACCTTGAGACTCCTTACAATTGAGAAAAGCAGGGTATAAATCCAAAACTCTTCTTCTGATGGCCTGCTCTTGCCATACTTTGCTCGTATGCTTCCTATAACTATCTGGATGCCCACTGCTGGAAACAGGATGCTGGTCTAGATGGACTTTTTCTGATCCAAAGTGCAGTTTTTATTTTCTTCTGTGGTTATGACTGTGGGTGGTGTGAACTCCAATGACAGATCTCCAAGGGAAAAGGAATACACTGGTCTTTCCTTTATGCCTCCCCAATGGAAAAAAAAACAATGCCAATTTTCATCCCACTGTTTTTTTGTTGGGCAAATGACAAAGCTAGATTTTAGTCCTCCATCTTGTCTCAGGAATTCAGGGTGGCTAAGTGGATCTCTCCTTCTCACAATAACATTGTGAAATAGGTTAGGCTGACGACAGAACATGACTGGGCCAAAGTTGCCTGTCCAGCTTCAGAGCTGAACCTGAATTTGAACCCAGGACTTCCAGGTCCTCTCAACCCCCCCTGCTGGCTCTGCTGATGTACTCACCCAACAGATACAACCACCGAATCGCTTTCTTTGGCAATGTACCGGCAAACGTGGTCGTATGAATCTGAAAAGAGGCACATGGGAAAGTCAGAGTCTAGATCAATTTTCGTTTTGTCCGTATCTAATGCAGACGATGGTTTGGAATCAAAGTTTTCGTCACACTAGTTATGCTAGAATGGAAGAGGCTTGCTAGAATGGAAGAGGCCCATTCTACCACAAGCCCACTTTGTGCCCAAGTGAACCTTGGGATCATCTGACCCAAAGATATGGAAAGGAAGTATTATAGGGTTGGGAAACTCGTGGAGATTTTGGGCTGGAGCCCTGCAAGGGTGGGGCTTGTGGATGGGCAGTGCTTCAGCAGGCTATAATGCCATAGAGCACAGGTGTCAAACTCACGGCCCTCCAGATGTTCATGGACTACAATTCCCAGCAGCCCTTGCCAGTATAGCCAATGCTCATGTTGGGAGGGACTGATGGGAATTGTAGTTCATGAACATCTGGAGGGCCACGAGTTTGACACCCCTGCTTTAGATGTTCATGGACTACAATTCCCAGCAGCCCTTGCCAGTATAGCCAATGCTCATGTTGGGAGGGACTGATGGGAATTGTAGTTCATGAACATCTGGAGGGCTGTGAGTTTGACACCCCTGCCATAGAGTTTAACCTCCAAAGTAGCCATTTTGTCCAGGGAAACTGATCTCTCTCATCTGGAGATCATTTGTAATCCTGAGGAATCCCCATGTCCCACCTAGAGGTTTGCAAGACATATTAATTTTCTAAGAATGAGCTATTGGTTTTGTGCTTGTGTTTGTGTTGTGTATATATGTGGTACGACTTTTAAAGTGCAATTTTTACGCACAGTGTATACAATCTATAAAATGTGAGTCGTACGCTGCTGATCTATTGATGTATAAATAACATTGGGAAACCTGGGTGTGAGGAAACAGTACATTTTTTTGAAAACAACAATGAAACGTTCAATTCACAGGAAACCGAAGCAAAGTTTTAAAATATATGGCTTTGGAGGGATGAAACCACAAGGATGAGAAACTGGCAAATGTCACAGGACAAAATGGCTCAATGCAAATCTCATATCCTGTTTTGAAACCTACAAATTTCCTTCTCTCTTCTGTCAACTGTAAGAAATTGCTGCAGAACTTTCCACTAAGAGTCCTTCATTCAACCCCTGAGGCAAAGAGCTAAGTTGGACTGTAGCCCCATAACATCTGGCCATGGGGTCAGACTCCGCTTTTTGAATCCCTGTGCCAAGTAGGTATGTTTGTATTTGTGGATTTGCGAAAGGGTAAATTGGTACCGATAAGAATGGAGTGATAAGCTACACTGAAGTTGTTGACTGGTACAGGGAACAAGTTACACACGAAGCTGAATTATAGTCTCCCCACTCCAATATTGGGCGGGAGGAAGGAGAGAAGAGCCTTTTAACCCTTTCTCTCCATTTCCCCACTGAAATTCTCCTTCCTAGGTAAAAGATACTGGCATTCATGTTTTGGCATTTTGTAGAAGGAAGGAAGGAAGGAAGGAAGGAAGGAAGGAAGGAAGGAAGGAAGGAAGGAAGGAAGGAAGGAAGGAAGGAAGGAAGGAAGGAAGGAAGGAAGGAAGGAAGGAAGGAAGGAAGGAAGGAAGAACCTTAAAATGCCTCCAGTTCTCAGCTATACGAGAGCCAGCATGGTGTAGTGGTTAAGAACAGAAGACTCTAATCTGGAGAACTGGATTTGATTCCCCACTCCTCCACATAAGCAGCAGACTCTTATCTAGTGAACTGGATTTGCTTCCCTGCTCCTCCTCATGAAGCCTGCTGTGTGGCCTTGGGCTAGTCACAGCTCTCACAGAACTCTCTCAGCACTGCCTACCTCAGAAGGTGTCTGTTGAGGGGAGAGGAAGGGAAGGAGTAAGCCACTTCGAGACTCCTTACAGGAAAGAAAGGCAGGGTATAAATCCAAACTCTTCTTCTTCAGAGGCATAGCCACGTGCAGCCTCTGGGTAGCAAAATTACCCAAGAGTCTGGCAGCATCTTAAAGACTGACACATTTATTTCATCACAAAAATGCATGTTGCAATAAACTTTGTTCGTTTTTCCAATACTCCCACAC
This sequence comes from Sphaerodactylus townsendi, assembly GCF_021028975.2. NCBI lineage: Eukaryota > Metazoa > Chordata > Lepidosauria > Squamata > Sphaerodactylidae > Sphaerodactylus > Sphaerodactylus townsendi. The sequence continues at coordinate 23,502,490 of NC_059440.1, forward strand.
TCTTGGGTAATTGTGCTCAGTTATACGCTTGGAATCCTGAAATAAATTGTTTCCTCCACGGAGGTCTATATTGGTTTCAACCCCAAAACTTTTTATTTCCAGCATTAACAACATTTTAAATGAATCCCCTTTCAAAGGAATTCTGCAGCTGAAAATGTGTTCAGTTGCTGTATGATCTGTTGACTGCATTCCCTCTCTTTCCTGTTTCCCTGAATTTTCTCCTCAGTGCCATTTTCTGAGCTCACTCAGGCCCTTTCCGCACATGCAGAATAATGCACTTTCAATGCACTTTCAATGCACTTTCAATCCATTTTCAATGCACTTTCAATGCACTTTCAATCCATTTTCAATGCACTTTCAATGCACTTTCAATCCATTTTCAATGCACTTCCAATGCACTTTCAATCCATTTTCAATGCACTTTCAATGCACTTTCAATCCATTTTCAATGCAGCTGGATTTTACTGTGAGGAATAGCCAAATCCACTTGCAAACAATTGTGAAAGTGGATTGAAAGTGCATTATTCTGCATGTGTGGAAGGGGCCTTAGTTCCCCCTTGCCTGTTTATTTGCAGCATTTAGCTGTTTGTTCATTTATTGGGGGGCAATTTTCAAAGCATTAAGTATACAAGTAGTAGAGAACACAGCATGACGCTGTGACACGTTGAGGCATCGATTCAACACAGAAGTTAAAAAAATGGGGGGGGTGTCACGTAATGGTGGCTGGGAATTGTTCAAGGGTGTGTGTGAACAAAAGGCAGGTGGACTTCAAAATGTTTTACAAGCGTTTTAGGAGATTTGTGTGGAAAGGGCTGATGACTACTTCGTTCAGTAAAATATCACACATAAAGAATCTTGACACAGTGTTAATATACTGATGTCAAATGTGTGGAGTTTGGATTTCTTCTTTTTCGGGACTTTATCAGAACTTGAAATACTGATAACATGGAGGGGAGAAAGATGCAGATGGACTGAAGGAAAAGAAAACTGAGGCAAATCCCACACGTTTAAACTTTGAAGTCCATTTTAGAAATTTCCCCGAATGCAGAGAAAGGCAGACTGGAGAACAAGAAGAGGATGAAAAAGGAAGGAAGTGGGAAATTGGCTCCTTCCTGGAGAAAGAATATTATTTTCAGTGGTGTCCTCATGTGGGGCCCAGCTGGGAGGGAACATTGTGTGAAATTCAATCAATGCCATAGGACAGGGGTCTTCAAACTATGGCCCCCCAGATGTTCATGAACTACAATTCCCATCAGCCCTGCCACTTGGCCATGCTGGCAGGGGCTGATAAAAATTGTAGTCCATGAACATCTGGAGGGCCATAGTTTGAAGACCCCTGCCATAGGAAGTGTAAAATCATATTGATGTCTTTTTTTTTTTTAAAAAAAGGGGGGGTATAATAATTGGCTAACTTTTCAAGATGCCTTACTGATACTGCCAAACATCCAGCCCCCTCCGTGGAAATAGACGACTCCTTTCCTTCGTTCTGACTTGGGCTCTCTTGGCTGGTAAACCCTCACTGGGATATCTTCAAACATGAGATCCTGAATCCAGAGTTTGGGATCTTCTCCCAGTTTTTTGCCTTCTTGGATGAAGCGGATGAAATGGATTTGAGAGCAGAAGCAAAGACTCTCCAAAATCTTCCCCTGTTTGAAAGAGCACACAGACACTTGAAGCTGCCTTACATTGAATCAGTAATTTAGTTGTATATTACAATCATGTAGTAAACAGCTTACGTTCAACCTTTATGATTTCAAAGCACGCTGCATAATGGCATTTCCTCATGTTATCTTCCTGCAGATATTCAAAATGTTCATTGATCAACCTTGAAGGTGTTTTATATTATTGAAATCACCTGTTGTCCTGGCAAGTTGCTGGTTTACTCTTGTTTCTCTAAAGCTTTTTCAGAGGTTGGGTGCGTTACTATCAGTCATCACAACTGAGGATCTCTTGTGTTTCAGCAGAGTTACTATATGCATATGCTTATAATATACAACTAAACTGATATTGTGACTTTTAATAGGCATAATGAAAGTACACAAAATGAGTATAACATTTGCGATGAACAACAAAATAATGTCTATAAATAACATCCAGTTAAGATATTCCATATAATAAGAAAATGCTCATTCAAATATTAAAATATGACACAGATAAAATAACTGAGCCAATTAAAATAGCACATAATCAATGAATACATTTGAATAAAATGTAGATAAAACCCTCGATGATACGGCTGGCCTCCACACGGGCCAGGGCCTTCACAGCTCTGGCCCCAGCCTGGTGGAATGCTCTCCCACCAGCTGTCCGGGCCCTGCGGGACCTTACTGAATTCCGCAGGGCCTGCAAGACGGAGCTGTTCTGCCGGGCCTTTGGAGGAACCAGCCGTTGATGGTGCCTCCCCCACTTCCTGGCCTTTTGCATCTGTGCCATTTACCATCCTGGGACTTGCCGTTCTTCCCTCCTGATAGAGGATTTAAAAATGGAACTGTCGGACACTATCTTGAAAACTAATTCAGTCATTATGCTTAGTTTTCATTTTTATCGCTGCTTTTAATGGTTTTAGTTGTTTTACCTTATACATGATGGTTATTATACTGTACACTGCCCAGAGCCCTTCAATCGAAATAAATAAATAAATAATTAAATAAATAAATAAATAAATAAATAAATAAATAAATAAATAAATAAATAAATAATCTAAGGTTAACAGTGTTAGTAAAATTTTAGTTACTAAAATGGAGATCTCCTTAGAGTCTGACAATAGGAACAGAATTTTCTGAGCATTATTAAAGGAAAATTTTCTCCACCATAAAGGTGAAAGAAATGTATTACAACTAAATTACTTGAATTTTATTTCATGTTTGCTTCTAAGTTTGATTAATGGCGCATATTTGATTTACGATAGACGCAACATGCATTTTATGGGTGTGAGAGAGGTGGGGCTGAGAGAGTTCTGAGAGGACTGAGACTAGCCCAAGGTCACTCAGCAGGCTTCATGTGTTGGAGCAGGGAAACAAATCCAGTTCAGCAGATAAGAGTTTGCTGCTCATGTAGAGGAGAGGGGAATCAAACAGTATATACAGTATTTGCTATTTGCAGTTTATGCAGTATTTGATATTTAACTGCACTGGAATTTTAGAATTTGGGAAGGCGTTTTATAACATTAAAAGTTGTGTAATGTTTTAGTGGGTTTTTAACTTGTTGTGACCCGTCCTGAGCCCCCCAGGGAAAGGGCGGGATAAAAGTATGATAAAATAAAATAAAACCCGGTTCTCCAGATTATAATCGACCACTCTTAACCACTACACCACTCTGGCTCTGTTGATTCTGACCGTGAAAGCCTTCGACAATACATTCATTTCCCCCTTTCATCCCCAGGGAGATCTCGGAAAGTCACAGCCAGTCCTCTGTATGTGGAGGCGAATACTAATAAGCACACATCCAAAATTATAGTTTTCCAGGTCACGCCCATGAAGTCCCAGTTTCATACTTATTCCTAAATCACGGGGAGAAAACATGTGCAACTATTATTGTGGCCTTTTGTATTTTATTCAACCAAAGGCCTACTAAACACACCCAGGGCTGTGTGTTGTCGCCTTCAGGCTTGTAAACATAGTTGGAAGACTCTGGCTGTTGTTCCTGTGGAAGCAAGCACGGTCAAGTACAATGAGGTGGCTGGCAGAGATACACCCAGGTGGGGCTAGATACTGCGTCTGATTATACTGGTGGAAAAACAAAGGATGGAATCAATCAATAGTTAGGTCAGAGTCACGCTGGTGTCTCTTTCCCAGGTATATCTTTTAAAATTTGGCCAAAACCAATGAGTAACTGGCTCTTGATTCTGGTAGGTTTCTTGATCCCAATAGTCACTGGTTAAAGTGTCTAGGAATTTCCCACCCTGGAGCTGGTAATGGTGACCTTCATCATGAGTGGGGGTGGGTGTAGGAATTGGGTTCAAATTCTGCTGATCCCAGTGCCTCCCACAATGAATCACTGGTCGAAGGGGAGCTTGGATTGAGAAAAAGCCTTCTTCAAGCCCACTGCTCTTCGACTGTTCATTGGAGAAGGGAAGAAGAAAAAGGCCAAGGAACATGAAGGCTGATTCCGCATGGGCCAAAAACAGTGGTGTGAAAACGGTGTGAAAACAGTATAAACCCTTTTACACTGTTTTAAACAATTTTACACCATTTTCACACCGTTTTCACACTGCTTTTTTTGGCCCATGCGTAATCAGCCGAAGAGTCTTTGGCCCTCTTTTCCTCCATTTCCTTGTGGGTTCTCACTTATCTCTGACTATCATACCCAGCATTCCTTCCTGGGCTTTCTTGCTGCCATGGAGCACAAGTCAGGATGTGTGTGGAATGCAACAGAGAAGCATTGTTTATGCCAACTTAGGAAGTGGCTTGCCAGCAAAATATCTCCTTTACTTCCCTGGTGAAGATTTTGGATGGTCCTACAGTAAATGTTTGCTGCTATGCTGAAATGAACCTAGAAGTATGAAGTCCATAACTTTGCTTTGTTTGATCAGGACTGGGTTTTACTTTGCTGTTCTATGAGAATATGTATCTTAGGGTTGCCAGCTGCAGTTGACAATGATTCGAAGGTGGATTCCTATCACCCTTCTTAAAAGTGAGTTGTGCGATATCAGGATTCCACCCTGAAAGAGTGTAGACTTTCATACCAAGAACCTCACATAGCTGAGCTAAAGCCAGGATCCACCAACTGTTATTCATTGTAAACAACAATATATACAATGACATAATTCTAATGGTAATAACCACAACAAAAACAACAAAAGCTCATATTATAATGACTCATAATCTGTAATTAGTGCATTTTGATCCCACTCCAAGAAACTCAGTTCTCCTGTCAACAAGAGGTTCAAGTGACATATAAATTTTCATGGCAGTGGGTGGGAAATTTGAACTAGTTCAATTACTCTGCCACACTTTTCTGAATTGTATCTTCTTCCCTCTCTACAATGAACAAGTTTTTTGGAAACAAGAAGAAATGGATTTATACCCCACCTTTCTCTCCTGTAAGGAGGCTCAAGGTGGCTTAAAAGCTCCTTTCTCTTCCTCTTCCCACAACAGACACGTTGTGAGGCAGGTGGGGCTGAGAGAGCTGCGAAGAACTGGGACTCGCCCAAGGTCCCCCAGCAGGAATGTGGGAGTGCGCTAACACCAGATAAGCCCCTGCCACTCAGGTGGAGGAGTGAGGCATCAAACCCAATTTTCCAGGTTAGAAACCACTAGAATCCACTACTACTGCTCTTAACCACTACACCACGCTGACTCTCAAGAATTGTGCTTTTTGTGAAATCAATGTGTGTGTGTTACGAGGGGAATTTTTAGGGAACTTCCTTCTTCACACAATCCCTGGCAAATCCTTACTCTCATTACTGACTCCTAAAACTGGAGGAAAGAGATTTGAAGAATGTTTTACTGGATGACGATCAAGAAGGCTTCTGAGGAGTCCTTCTCCCTTAGGCCTTGTTTTTATGCTGCTCAGTTTACATACTCAATGTAAACATCAGAAATACTCAATGTAAACATCAGAAATTGCTATTTGCCATTCTTTCCTTTTGGCACAGCATTTACTTTTACCTTGAGAGCCCTATTTGGGTGAAAAGGCAGCACAGAAACATTTTCCAAAAAAAAAAAAAAGCAAGCAAGCAAGCAAACAAAAAAACCAATAAATATTTGCTCAGCCCAAAGGCTCAGGAAAATATTCATTAAATGCCGCTCCCTAACAATTAAAGCAGCAATAAACCAGAGGAAGCAAATAGCAAACAGAAGACATAAGAACTTCGGTAGCCGTTGAGGAAGAGAAGTTCATTAGAAGAGAGGTTCTAATGCATTGCGCTGCATCGTATTGTTGGGCTGTTGTGTTGTTGAAGGCTTTTGTGACCGGAATCAACTGGATATGGCGGGTGTCCCAGGCTGTGTGGTTGTGATTTGGGCTATTTTGGCTCCTAACGTTTTGATCGTATCTATGGCTGGTATCTTTAGAGGCATGCCACGGTAAGATGTGTGCTGCAATGAGGCACACCTTATTATGACGTGCCTCTGAAGATGCCAGCCATGGATGCAGGTGAAATTCCGGGAGCAAAAAGGACAAGACCACACAGACTGGAAAGCCCACCTCACCCAGAGATTTAATGATCGACACAGCCGCCCATCAATTAAAAAAGGCCAAGAGATTCAAATTAATATCCATAACTAAATTAATCTATTCACATAAAAAGAGTGGAAATCTAAAATAAAAACCAGTGCAGTTGAGCAAGGTTAAAGCACATATTAAAAGCTGCACAAAATCAGTAAAATGCCTTGATAAGCAAAAAGAAGCTGGCGCTGAAAGTTTAACTCGTTTGACATCTGCTTGGATAATAGTGGGGAAAGTTTTCTACCGCTGATGGGCCACTAGAGAGAAGGCTCTGAACCTCCCGGCACGTGGAAGGAACACAGCCTCCAAAGAAAGTCAGAATTGTTGGGCAGTCTCATACATAACTTTAAGAAGAAGAAGAGTTTGGATTTATATCCCCACTTTCTCTCCTGTAAGGAGACTCAAAGGGGCTTACAATCTCCTTTCCCTTCCCCCCACAATGAACACCCTGTGAGGTAGGTGGGGTTGAGAGAGCTCCGAAGAACTGTGATTAGCCCAAGATGGCATGTGTTGTAATGTACAAGCTAATCTAGCTAATCTAGTTCACCAGATAAGCTTCCACAACTCAGGTGGCAGAGTGGGAAATCAAACCCGGTTCCCCAGATTAGAGTGTACCTCCTCTTAACCACTACACCACGCTGGCTCTTTAAGCCCTCTGGTACCACACTGTGTACTAGAAATTGTCCTTGGAAGCAAACTGGCTATTAGTGAATATGAACACCAGCAAGATGATATCTATCATGCGGTAGTTTTAAATATTAAGGCTGTGCACTTATTCGATTATCCTGTTCCACACAGTGGCCAACCAGTGGCTTTGGAGGACTTACAAACAGTGCCTAGGTGCTAACCTGCCCTGTAACCACGGACACCTTACCAGTTGCATAAATCACATAGGAACAGTGCATCAAAGAGAACAAACTGGGAACACAAGCTACGGAAATTGCTGGGTTTTTTTAAAAAATCATGACAGCATCAAAAGAACACAAGAAATGAAAAATATCGTAGTGCAAAATATTGGTCCCATCAGGCACAAGCTGCCCTCTGGCTATAATCTCAGTACAAAACCTGAACGGTGGCTTCAAACTTCGTCAACTTACCAGAGAGGCCGAAATAATCAGTAACCAGTGAAGGATTCTGAGCTTCAAAGGCTGGTCAATTCCTGGAGGGATCTCTGATGTAGAAAGGTCGTAGTAAACGGCCCAAACGAAGACCAGGGCCAAAGGAGCAATCAATAAATACAATATGATAAGAAACAAAGTGTAAGCTAGTTCCATTTTCCTTTCAAGGGACGAGAACCCCTTTGGTTTAATCCTGCAAGTGGTTTTGATCCCTCACTCCTCCGTGGCTCCTAGTGCTATGTGCTGTATGTCTTTGGGAAGCACTGTATTCCCTTGGGTTGAGTTGGCTCAGGTTGTACCAGAAATGCAGGAAGCGTGGAAGTTCATGAGGGAGAGAGGAGGAGAAGAGAAAAAAAAGGGGATGTTGACAAAGCAAACCATTTCCTTTGTTTGTGCAAGTGGTGTCAATGCATCACGTTTCAAACTGTTGTGTAAGCCACGATCGTAGACAGCAGAGGCAAAATTGCTGGGAATTTGCAGCAATCTGATAATTGGCTGCCTGCCTTGGGATCTGCTGGAGTGGTTTGCTGCTGCTTCTTTTCTTTTCTTTTTTTTAATTAAGGAATTGCCACACTGCCAATGACAGAAGTGTTGGAAAGCGTGGTCGAAAAGGAACCATCCCAGATGACTCACCGCAAAGGCATGACTTGACAAAGCCTGATCCGTGAAGAAGACAGTGGGAAGGAGCAGAAAGATGCCTTGGTGGAAATCCTCCATGTGATCTGGAGGTCTACAAAAGCAGCGCAATTTGATAACCAAAAGGAAGGGTCCCTTCTGCACATGCAGAATAATGCACTTCCAATCCACTTCCAATGCACTTTGCAGCTGTGCGGAATAGTAAAACCCACTTGTAAACAGTTGTGAAAATGGATTGAAAGTGCATTATTCTGCATGTGTGGAAGTGGTCTCAGTGTTGCATGTGAAGTTTCCCTCTTCAGATAGCTTTGTCCAGGAGAGACTATGGCTCAGTTGAAGAGTGTCTGCATTGAAGGCCAAAGGTCTCAGGTTGAATTCCAGTAGCTCCCAGTTAAAAGGTTCAGATAATAAGTGATGTTGAAAGGCTTCCATCTAAGACACTGGACCCAGGGTCTGATTTGGAATAAGACACTTTCACAGGTGTCTTTTTTTTTCTAATTAGAATGCATCCTCACTTCCAGGGCAGCTGTAAACAGAATTCAAGTTCAACAACATTTCTCAGGGTATAAATTTTCATGAGTCAGATACCATGGAGAAGTGAGCTTTGATACCTGGAAGTTTATACGCTGACAAACTTTGCTGGGCTTCAAGGTGCTACTAGACTCACATTTTGTTCAGTGACTTCACACTAATTCAGCTAACTACTGAAACTGTGGTGGATCATCTGTTTGGCATGTACGCTCTGTCTCATAAAAAGATGTTGGTAGATTGTATATTCCTCCTTCAACATGCCAGACCTTCTTTGTTGTAGAATGCTTCCCCCCCCTTCCCCCCGCTTTTTACACTAGGTCATTGACATATCATTTAAATTTGCTGAATTCTAGGCATTTATTTAAAAGGACATATAGGATTCTAGCCCCTTTCCTTGTGAAGATATAAGAGGAAAGGCATATCTCTGCAATGAAAAGGATACTTTCTAAAATGGAAGCTGGAAATTCACATAGCCTGATAAGAGCGGCTGTTATAAGAATAATGTGTTACTGTAATGTGTTAAAGCAATTTGGTACCAGTGGAAAATTGTTGCTTGTTGCAGGGGACTGAGTCAAGGAAAATGATGCCAATCCAGGCAGAACTGGGAAGATCTGGATTTACTCATCCACATGGGTTCCACTCCAGCTCTGCTATAATTTTTCATGAAACACCACAGCAGTTTCATGAAACACCACAGCACACCAATTGGCCATGTTAGCAGAGACTGATGGGATTTGTAGTCCATGAACATCTGGAGGACCAGAGTTGGACACCACACCTTAAGGTACAAGGCATATGTTTCTCTACGACCTACCACAGGATGGATGTGACCAGCATCTCAAAAGGAACTGGCTAAGCAAGGGATTATGAGCAAGCAAATAAACACCTCTGAGTCAAAATGATCAGGAAGAAACGCTGTTTAATCCAAAGGAGCTCTAATGGTTGACATGAGGAACATGGAGATTACTTACAAACATAATTGCAGCTTTTCTGTTCGTTTGTTTATTTTTGTGGGGGGAGGCAATCTTCGAAGCATCAAATATACGAAGAGTACAGAGTTGCAGCATGAGGCTATCAAGTACTGTAGCATCAATTCAACACAGAACTCAAAAAATGGGGGGGGGGATCACATAATGGTGGCCAGGAATCGTTTTGAGTGGGGTAAGTGCAAACAAAAGGGAGAGGGGAAACATTTTTCAAATGTTTTACAAACGTTTGGGGAGATTTGTGAGGAAATGGCCTGGTCTTGAGCATTTTTTCCAGGGGCAGTAGGGTTGCCAACTCCGGACGGAGAAATTCCTGGATATTTGAGGGTGGAACCTGGGGGGAGTGGGGTTTGGGAAGGGGAGAGGCCTCAGATGGTATAATACCACAGATCCCACCTTCTAAAGCACCTACTTTCTCTAAGGGAACTGTCACCTGGAATCTGGAGAAGAGTTATAATTTAGGAAGTTCTCCACGTTCCACGTGAAGGCCCTGAAGGTAGTTTCACCTGCTGTGAAAAATCTTGCTGAAAATGGGACCAAGACCTGGGGGACCAAGACTTTTACCTGCAGGAAATTGTGTGAGAGCAGATAGGAAGGGCCTTCGAAATGGCGTGAGCATTCTGACAACAGATGTTGGTGCTTTTGTTGACATGTAACTTTTCTGGCTTTTTCCCTGTTGTTTTTTGGGGGAACGGGGTGTGTGTTTGCCTCTTAACAGATTGTGTTGAGAACTCATTATTCTTCTCTGGAGAAAAGGGAATGTCGCTTGTCACATACCAACAAGGCACTCTGTCCAATTCTCCCCGCCCTGTGAGCGCTGCAAAATTCAGCCTCTAATTAGGGAAGTTCTTGAATAAGCTTCCCAAAGGGATTTAATAGAATAAGTGAAACAGGAAAATTTTCTCCAGCACCATCATTTAAACAGTTTGATGTTTTCAATTTTCTGCGATGCATCCGGCTTTGAATCTGTTTTTTTTACCTGGCTGGAGCTTGCCGCTGCCTGCGAGAAAGGTGTGCTTAAAAATGCTTTAAATACATAAATCATCAACCCCTGTAGGCACTGTGTGTGGTTAAAATCACTGCCTCTGCAGAATTTGAAGCCTTTCTCGAGCTCTACTGAGAGCAGCGGCAGGTTACAAACCAGGATTTGGAGCTTGTTGCATATGCAAATAGCGTATAATGACAAGACAAAGAAAAGAGCCGCACCAGTCCCTTTGGGATAAAAAGCTACAATCGAGGTCAATTGTGCAGAAAAATATATTTTATTACTCAGTTAAAATTCCCTACATGTTTTGCCCAAGAGACTTCTTCAGGGGAATTTGTAAATCTTGATAGCCAAGTTGAGCCATTTCCTAGTGTGTTTACAGCCAGCCAAAGGAAACCTGTCAGGAGGAAGGTTAAAACAGGACTTTACTTGACTAAAGGGAGCTCCAGCAACTGAAGGAGGAAGAGGAAGAAGAGGAAGAAGAGTTTGGATTTATACCCCACTTTTCTCTCCTGTAAGCAGACTCAAGGTGGCTTACAAGCTCCTTTCCCTTCCTTTCCCCACAACAGACACCTTGTGAGGTAGGTGGGGCTGAGAGAGTTCTGGATTTATACCCCACTTTTCTCTCCTGTAAGCAGACTCAAGGTGGCTTACAAGCTCCTTTCCCTTCCTTTCCCCACAACAGACACCTTGTGAGGTAGGTGGGGCTGAGAGAGTTCTGAGAGAACTGCGACTAGCCCAGGGTCATCCAGCAGGAATGTAGAAGTGCGGAAACACATCTGGTTCACCAGATAAGCCTCTGCCACTCAGGTGGAGGAGTGGGGAATCAAACCCAGTTCTCCAGGTTAGAATCCACCTGCTCTTAATCACTACACCACACTGGCATGAAAGGGTGTACAGATGCTATAAAATGCTGCAAAATTAGTGTAAAAATACAGTGAATGGGAAAAATGGATCAGCAGCATCGCGTTGTCCCGCTTGGCTGTTTGCTTTTTTTTTACTCTTTGGCGACACCTGGTGGGCCACAAAGACTCTTGCCTCATACAGTCGCCTCCTCTATTCTTTGCTTTTGAGAATGTGGACTTCAGCAGGGGGGCAAGCTTGCCAGCATGGAGTAGTGGTTAAGAGCAGGTGGACTTTAATCTGGAGAACTGGGTTTGATTCCCAACTCCTCCACCTGAGCGGCGGACTCTTATCTGGAGAACTGGATTTGTTTCCTTGCTCCTACACATGAAGCCTGCTGGATGACCTTGGGCTAGTCATGGTTCTCTCTGAATTCTCTCAGCCCCACCTGCCTCCCAAGATGTCTGTTGTGGGGAGAGGAAGAGAAAGGGAGTTTGTCATCTGCTTTGAGACTCCTTGCAGCTGGGAAAAGCGGGGTATAAATCCAAACTCTTCTCCTGTTCTGCTGTCCCAATTCCTTTCCTCTTGCCCCACATGTGTTTCTTGCCTTCCCCCTGGAAAAGAAGAGCACTTTTGGTGCAACTTTTGCACCAGAGCAGGACAAGGGCAGGGCAGAACCAGCTGTGGGTAATCGGCCATTTAAAACGTTTTGAGGCTGGGAATAAAACGTTTGGAGGCAAAACAATGCGGAACTCTGTGGAGGAAACATTTTATTCCCTCCCTCAAAATGTTTTCAGTAGTTTGTGCAGAAAGGGCCCAAGTTTGCATGTGTCGTTCAATGGCGAAGAAGAAAGGCTGGACCTAATTTTGAGATGTTTGTGCCCTCTGAAGTGTCAGATGAACACCAGCAAAACAGAGGAACATGGTTGGAGAAGCCAACATCTGTAAAAGGGGTGTCATCAACAGCAATGAATCCATCAAACTGTAGGGGAGGGTTTTGCAACTACACCTTCCCTAGTCTGGATAATATCTTATTAGTGTATCATGGGAACATTGTGGGTGTCAGTCTCAATGCCGCATCTGCTTGTGATGGTTTTCTCCCTATTGCTGGAGCCTCTTCTCCGTCTGACTGTGAGTTGATCGCAACTTCTGTCCAGACTTTTCAGCTCTGTGAGGACAAACAGGGGGAATGCACACAGGTAATCAGCATTTGCAAAAATGGGTCGGATATCAAGAGGAGCACTTTGCCAGGTGAGTGACAGGCATGGCCAGCGTGGTGTAGTGGTTAAGAGCAGTTGGATTTGAATCTGGAGAACCGGGTTTGATTCCCCACTCCTCCACCTGAGTGGCAGAGACTTATCTGGAGAACCAGATGTGTTTCCGCACTCCTACATTCCTGCCGGGTGATCTTGGGCTAGTCACAGTTCTTCTAAACTCTCTCAGTCCCACCTGCCTCACAAGGTGTCTGTTGTGGGGAGAGGAAGGGAAAGGAGCTTGTAAGTCACCTTGGGTCTCCTTACAGGAGAGAAAGGTGGGGTATAAATCCAAATAATAATTCTTCTCCTCCTCCTCCTCCTCCTCCTCCTCCTCCTCCTCCTCCTCCTCCTTTTTCTTCTTTTTCTCCTCCTCCTCCTCCTCCTCCTCCTCCTCCTTCTTCTTCTTCTTGGTCTTGGTCTTTGCTCCAGCTTGTGGTTCCCTCTTCCTCATTCCAATTTTAGCAAAGAGAATTCTGAATGCTTCAGACAGGGTTCAACATCAGTGCTTGCCATAGGCCGTATTTTTTGTTGATACCCCCCCGCCCCGCCCCGCCCCGCCCCGCCCCGCCCCGCCCCGGCTAGAGCTCGTCATTGGGCTAGATCCATTTAATAAAAAGTGGTATTATGAAAGGAGAAAATGGGACGGTGATTTTAGAGCTCCTTGTGCTGCCTACCAAACCCAATCAAGTAGGTGGTGTTGGGTGGAGCTGGTTTCAAGGTGCATCTTACCTTTCACCTTAGTTCTACTCCAGAAACAAGGCCAGGGAATCTGGGTTTATATAATCCAGCCAGAAATCTGGATGAGTCTCAGAAATGTCCCTGGATGTGTCATACCATACTCAGAACTCCTGAGGGCAGAGCAGAACAAGAGAAAACAAGCATGGATCTGCCATCTTGTTGAAAAGCAGGTGGCTGGTCATGAGATATTTATAATTGCCAGATCGCAAGAGAAAGGCCTGAGTGATTAACTACTTGTGAGTAAAGTCTGCTCAGAAACAAAGTAAAAGAGGCAGGAAGTGGGTGTGGCTAGGAAGGAGTTGATGAAAGGCAGAGAAAGAAGGTGGCCAGAGGGAAAGGTGGTGGTCACAACCTCAGAAGATACAGTAGCTCATGAGCAGGGCTGAATGTTTTGGTGGCAGTGAGAGGCACTATTTGTAGCGATGGGGAGGAACCTCCTCATTCCTTAGCTCTGAAGTAAGGGTACTCCAACCAACGTGACCACAACTAAGGCCACCTGGAGTACTGGAAATAGAAATGTTTTGATAAATAAATATGCGGGGAGAAAATATGACATTGAAGGACAAGAAACGTTTGTGTGTAAATTTATAGTCCACGCAAATGAATGACTTCTCAGGTGTTTATTAAAGTGGACACATTGGCAGGACACACTTGGCTCATTGACAGAACACTCAGTGCATGTAAATATAGATACACATCAGAATGAATCCTGGCTGTTTATTCAATCACAGTCATTCATATATTATAACATTGATGTTGTTCCTATAAATTAGCAATGGGACACACTTTCAGGCCAAGGGTCCTGTCTCTGCAGAGCACTCTTTCATTCAAACATTTTGTCTTTCCTTTCTTGCTCCATTAGAATCATAGAGTCGGAAGGGGCCGTGAGGCCATCTAGTCCAACCCTCTGCTCAATGCAGAATCAATGTAGGACATCCTTGACAAATGTTCATCCAGCTGCTGCTTGAAGACTGCCGGTGAGGGGGAACTCATCCCCTTCCTAGGCAGCCGGTTCCACTGCTGATCTACTATTAATATATATATTTTTTCCTTCTAATATCCGGTTAGTACCTTTCCGTCCATAATTTAAACCCATTATTGTGAGTCCTGTCCTCTGCTGCCAACAGGAATGGCTCCCACAACAAGGAGCAGCAGTGGCGTAGTGGCTAAGAACAGTGGCTAAGAGCAGGTACACTCTGATCTGGAGAAACCAGGTTTGATTCCCAGCTCTGCCACTTGAGTTGTGGAGGCTTCTCTGGGGAATTCAGATTAGCCTGTGCACTCCCACACATGCCAGCTGGGTGACCTTGGGCTAGTCACAGCTTTTCGGAACTCTCTCAGCCCCACCCACCTCACAGGGTGTTTGTTGTGAGGGGGGAAGGGCAAGGAGATTGTAAGCCCCTTGGAGTCTCCTACAGGAGAGAAAGGGGGGATATAAATCCAAACTCTTCTTCTTCTTCTTCTTCCCTGTCTTCTTCTAAATGACTGCCTTGAAGACAGCAGTCATGTCCATGTTCCTGTTCAACCTCCTCTTCTCTAGACTGAACATTTTCCTTAGCCTTTCCTCATAGGCCTTGGTCTCCAGGCCCCATGTTCATCCTCGTCACTTTCTTCTGCACCTCCTCCATTCTGTCTGCCTCTTTTTTTGGAGTGAGGCCTCCAGAATTTCACATAATACTTCATTTCACTGCATGTGATCCAGTACGGTTGTAGTGAGTAGTGTGTCAGATTAAAACTAGGAAGGACAAGGGGCAAATCTTCCCCCAGCTCACTGAGGAAAGGAGGACTGGCCACTCTTTTGAAATGTAAACCTTTATTTCTCAGTGTTTCGAGGGAGCACTAGAAGATTAGGAAAGCACAAGGAGATTATTAGTGAGGATCCCCACAGGAATATCTTTGCAACTGTTATTCCTAATTTTGGATCTTCACGGAGGAGAAGAAGAAGAGTTTGGATTTATATCCCTCCTTTCTCTCCTGTGAGGAGACTCAAAGGGGCTACAATCTCCTTTCCCTTCCTCTCCCCACAACAAACACCCTGTGAGGTGGGTGGGGCTGAGAGAACTCTGAAGAACTGTGATGAGCCCAAGGTCACACAGCTGGCATGTGTTGGAGTGCGCAACCTAATCTGGTTTACCAGGTAAGCCTCCACAGCTCAAGTGGAAGAGAAGGAAATCAAACCTGGTTCTCCAGATTAGAGTGCACCTGCTCTTAACCACTATGCCACACTGGCTCTGACTTACACTCCCTTTATAATTCTTTTTTTTAAAAAAAACATACAAAATATAGCAAAAACTCAATTCATTCTCCCCCTCCCAAGAACATGCCTGCAACCTAAGAAATTTGGGGTTTGGGACCTCTCCAGCACCTGTCATTCAATCAGTGCTCTATGATCTTGAAGAAGAATTCTGTCGCTTTCAAATGCTATCTGTTAGGGCAAATAAAACAAATAGTGTCCTAATACAATGTTAAGGAAGCCGTGAAATATGGAACTGCCTTTTCAATGAAGTCCATCCAGTTGCATTTTGATGCTTTCTTTGGGAGAGAGATTTTTTTTTACCTGCAATCTATTCCTAGATTTTTATTACACTTTTCCAGCATCAGCTGTTATATGCATCTAGCCTACTCACACTTCATTCTGGTGCATTTGTGTATTTCATTACTTGCAGTTTCATTGCGTGGGGCTGTGATCTACCTCCGGCCTTTGACAGAAGGTGGGATATAAATATTTTAATAAATATATAAATTAAATAAATAGGGAAGGAGGCAGAGGTTAAGAGGCAGGGTTGCCACAGCTAATAGTATCTATTAACTTTCATGAAATTGTTTGGAGAGAAATAGGCCCCTCGCTATTGGTGCACCAAGGAGGTTTCAAACCAGGGATCCAAACAGGAATATCTTCTGATGTCTTGGACAACCAGGAATCCATAATCACTGTAAACCTGGCAGATGTTTCCAGCAAGCACCAAAAAATCTAGGCTCAGAGCTGCTCCTCAGAAATGTATCTCTGGGTGAGGATATTGGCTGACCCAACTTCTGTGCCCTTTCTGGACTCCGCTTGCTCTCTCGAGTGTGATCTTTGCCAAGAACGACTATATCATTTTGCCTCTGGCCCCTAGGTTCCTTCTGCACCTGTCCTTGGATCTAGCAGGCCCAAAATACAAAAGTGTTCTTACAAGGTATTGGAAAAGACCCTGGCGATAATATGAATAGAAATCCTTACATTCCATCAAAATTTCAAAAATGCAAAATCTGGTTACACCTGGGTTTTCCATTAGTGCATTTCACTGAGATGGTAGAGATAGTACGTTTGGTACCGTATCTATGTGAATGGCCCGTGCTCTAACGAGGATGAAATGGATCAGGTATTCAAGTCCACATTTGCTAGCTGGTGAGAGGCAAACCTATGAACACCAGCCCTACAAGCATATTGCTGGATTGGACCACTTCAAGGCTTTTGGAGGGGGGGAGGGGTGTCAGGTCACAGCTGACTTATGATGGCCCTGCAAGGTTTTCAAGGCAATAGACCTTAGGAGATAGTTTGCCATTGCCTGCCTCCATATCATGAATACGGTATTCATTGGAGGTCTCCCATTCAACTATTAGTCATGGTCAAGGCTGAGAGTATGTGACTGGCCCAAAGTCACCCAGAAGTTTTCCATGGCAGAGGGGGGTAGGTTTGAACTTGGGTTTCCCAGGTCCTAGTCCAACACCTTAACCACTGCACCCACTGCTACTTCAACACTCTAAGTGGGTAAACAGCCATTTGAAGGCTTCTCCACCTTCCAAAGAAGCGACCCTAACATGTTGGAGAGAAAATTCTACCCTGGATTTCTCAGTTAATTGTTAGTTTAGGTACAGTTAGGTTCACTACAGTAGAGAGTGGTTAGACAGCAAGGCAGGAAAGGGGATAGTGTTGGACTAAGGTGATTCAATTCCTATGAAGTTAAGTGACTGGGAAACCTTGGACCGGTCACTCTCTCAGACTAACCTACCTTGCAGGGCTGTTGTAAAAATAAAACGAGGCTTTCTTTGCTTGTCACCCTATTATGTAGACACCACACCTCATTTTCTCTTCCAACTTATTTGGAGCTGAACCATGAGCTCATCATTACAAAAAGCTGAATGCAGTTATCTGTTTTGCTTGCAGGTCATCACAAACTTTTGATAAACTTTGTAACATCCCTTACGATGAGTTCTGCAGATGGAAAGGAGAAGATTCCGTAACCAAAAAGGGATAAGACTCCATGGATACCACCTTTGATGTGGCATAACGTTACGGGTACCCCGTTGTCCTCTAAGCGTTTCTTGTACAGGAGTCCATCATCTCTAACCACATCAAATTCACAGATCAACATGTATGTCTGGGGGAGTTTGCGGATGACAGCATCTTCCACCAACATGGGCGAAAACGTTTCTTCCAAAACTTCTTTCATCTGTTCATACACCTGCGGTTTGAACTTATATAAGGCAGGATCCTGGGGTTTGTAGCTTCGGGTCTTGAATTCATCAGGAATAAGATCCGCACTGACCCACTTACTGTACTTTCGTTTCAGGTCTTCAGGAACGTGGCAACTCTCCAAGACATCAGGGATAATGGATGTGCTCTTTCTGAGATAAAGGCAGGCAAAATAGGCCACGAATTCTCGCCACATGATCGGCACCCTTTTGTTCTGTTGATAGGAAGGCAGATAAAAGTCTACCCCCTGTAATGCCGGGTAGATCAAAACCTGCGCATGCACCTTGGGGAGATCTGTCCTTTCCGCCAGCAACTGACAAATGCGGGTTGCAAAATTGGCACCACAGCTGTCCCCGCTGATGATTATACGGCTGGGATCCACACCGAAATCTTCAGCATTCTTCATGAAATGGACAGTAGCCTTGTAACATTCCGTATATTGGTTAGGGTATGGGTTCTCTGGACCCAGGTTGTATCTATGGAAAACAAATGTTATCACTGATCTCATAGAATCATAGAGTTGGAAGAGACCCCCAAGGACTATCTGTCCAGCAATGCAGGAACACACAATCAAAGCACTTCTGTCAGATGGCCATCCAGCCTCTCTTTCAAAACCTCCAAAGAAGCAGACTCCACCACAATCCGAGGGAGTGCATTCCACTGTTGAACAGCCCTTACTGTCAGGAAGGTT
Organism: Sphaerodactylus townsendi; assembly: GCF_021028975.2. Lineage (NCBI taxonomy): Eukaryota > Metazoa > Chordata > Lepidosauria > Squamata > Sphaerodactylidae > Sphaerodactylus > Sphaerodactylus townsendi. The sequence continues at coordinate 23,520,898 of NC_059440.1, forward strand.
TTTTTTCCCTTAATCCCATTCAGGTTAGATAACTGTAATGTACTCTAACTAAGGCTTTCTTTGAAAACCTGTGTGTAAACTTCTATAGGTCCAGAATGCAGAGGCCGGGATATTGCTGGAGGCTGGATACATCCCTGTGATGAAAGATCTAGGGCTTTTCCACATTCTCATGTTTTTCACTTGAGATTTCCTGTTTCTTCAGGTTTTTCCCCTGTTCCTCCTGTTTTGCTCCATTTTGTGGTCAGTGTGATAGTGCACTTGTTTAGGTCCGATATAAAAACCTGGAGTTTAATTCTGCAGGGAGATATGCTGGACATAAACCAGTGTAATATTGAATCGACCACTAGAGGGAGCACAGCCCATGTGGAATAGACTTCCAAAGATACAGGAGCTTAAAAGCAAGAAAATGAGGATGTGGAAAAGCCCATCTGTTTTCCAGGAACAATTCAAGGAGCTTGCTCTTACCCTTTAAGGTGCTGCAACTGAAGAACTGGCTCATCATCAACATCTTGGCCCTTCCCCCATGATATCCTTTGTAACCAATATGGTAGCTCACAATTACAATTAGATCTCCCAATTTCTGATGTGAATGAGCAGCATTAAAGGGGGTGGGATGTTTTTTAACCATAGTTACAGGTCCTTATGTCGATCCTTACGTTGCTCATGTTGTTAAACGAAAAAATAATTTTAAAAAGATCCCACCTTCAAAATTCCAGAATGAATTCAAAATTGAACCCCACCCATGCTATCAAAAGTGTGCACAATTTCAGTTCTGATTTCGGGTTTCAAAGATATCACTTGCAGGTCGAGTTGTCAACATCATATTGGAAAATTTCGGATTTTGTGAGTGGAGGTTGGGGGATGGAGGGTATAATGCCATATAAACCACTCTCCAAAGCTGTCATTTTATCAAGAGGAGCTGATTGTTGTCTCCTGGAGAGCAATTATAATTCCAGGAGATATTCAGGCCCCATCTCGAGGTGGGCAACCCTACAGCAAATCACAACATGTTGGGGGTACTTACCCGACAGCCATGACCACTGAATCAGTTTCTTTGGCAAAATGGCGTAATACTCTCTCATAGGAACCTGAAAGGGAGCATTTGTTGGTCAATGTATTGTCGAAGGCTTGCACGGCTGGAATCACTAGTGTGTTGTGGGTTTTCTGGGTTGTATGGCTGTGTTTCAGTAGCCTTTTCTCCTGACATTTCGCCAGCCACAGATGCAGGCGAAATGTCAGGAGAAAAATGCTACTGGAACACGGCCATACAACCCAGAAAACCCACAACACAGTATTTGCTGGTCATATTTATTTGTTTAAAATATTTCTGAACATCACTAAGCCAGATTAAAAATCAAACCATGAATATTAAAACTCAGCAAAAATACATATGCCAGCTGTGACTTGATAGCACTTTCCACCTCATCAGGTGTAGTAAGGCTCTGCCTTACTACATGCTACCAAGACCCTATCCTGGATGACCCAGGCTCATCAGATCTCATCAGATCTCAGAAGCTAAGCTGGGTTGTCTCTTGCCTTGAAAATCCTATGGGGTCGCCATAAATCAACTGCAACTTGACGGTGCTGTCCAGCACCAAGGTGCTGAAACCTCTTACACTTGACGTAGTTCAGGGTCTCGGCATGCCTTAATCTAGTCTTGTCAAAATCTCTTCAGCAATGAGAAATTGGCAAGCCACAAGAATAAGAGCAGCCAGGAAAAAAATATGAAAATTACACCCAAGACCCTTTCAGTTGCCGCAACTCTGAAGAGTAATGGTGGGTGGACTCTGGGTGTTTGCTGGTGCATTCACCAAATCCTGCCCTCCTCAGCCAGCGTGGTGTAGTGATTAAGAGCAGGTGCACTCTAATCTGGAGAACCGGGTTTGATTCCCTGCTCTGCCATTTGAGCTGTGGAGGCTTATCTGGTGAACCAGATTAGCCTTATCACTCCAACACATGCCAGCTGGGTAACTTTGGGCTAGTCACAGTTCTTCAGAACTCTCTCAACCTTTGCCCCACCTCGCAGGGTGTTTGTTCTGATGGGGGGGGGAGGGAAAGGAGTTTGTAAGCCCCTTTGAGTCTCCTTAAAGAAGAGAAAGGGGGTATATACATTCAAACTCCTCCTCTTCTTCTTCTTCAGGCTCCACCCCTTGAATTTCCAGGTATTTCCCAACCAGAAACTGGCAACCAAGAGCATCAGAATTTGGGGATTTCACTTAATTAAAAAGAATACTACATGAGAGGGATTCATTTTTTTGTGAGGGTCAACACTATCAATTGCACTTTAAACATGGCATTCCTTGCTTACCTACGCATCCATAAGTACCAGCCCCTCCATGGAAGTACAGGAGCCCTTTCCTTTTCTGGGCAGCTTGAATTTTAGGCTGATAAACCCTCACTTTCACACCATCAAATTTCAGGTTCTGAATCCGAAGTGAGAAGTCCCACAGAGTAGGAAGCCCCATAGTTGCCATCCTTAAAAGGCCTACTATGGTGTACAGCCCCAGGGTCTCCAAAACGACTCCCTATTTGTGAAAAGAAAAGGAGAGGGTTGATTAGCTTGACAGGGACAGATATCTGAGGCTTGTACTGCTTGCCCCAGGGAGTGGAAGGGTTTCTATTCTGTTGTGATTCAGCATGGAATCTTTCTTTCGTTTCCTGCATTGTTCCAAAATGGAACCTGTGGCCTGATCTTTTTTTTAAAAAAAAATATCTATATCGATCTATCGATCTATCGATCTATTTATTATTATTTATTTATTTAAAATATTAAAATGTCAAAAATACGTGAAAAGTTAAAAAACAACTTGAATAACAAATTGAAAGTTATAAAGATTATAGACTGAAGTAGAGAAGAAAGGAAGAGAAAGGCAGCATCTTGAAAAGAAAGAAAAAGACAGACAGGAAGAAATAAAAAAGATGAGAAATATGCAATGGATTAATCAGTGCTTTGTGAATCATTTAAGTTACAAATAAACAAATAGGCAGAACATAAGTCTCGATCATTAACAAATCAATTATAATAATCCCTTCTACATTATTTCTAAACTCCAATATCTTAACATACATCGATACTACTTAATACAAATTCAGTTTAAGTTTCCACCATCAGGCATCTCTGAAGGCCAGTCTTCTTACAAAGGTAAGTCATTACTATGTTCCATCTGACTATTTTACTCCAGCCACGTTCCCTCTTAATTTGTGTGTTAATAAGTCCATAGTTTTATATTGCAACCTGAGCTTTTTATTAGGAGCTGGACCTGTGAACTTTATCGATGCAATGTGCATGCTTTACCTCGGGTTCCATGTTGGCCTGCTGAACTTTCAGTAACCCTTCAAGATTTCTTTACCCAAAGCCCTTTTGGAGCAGCCCAGTGGTACAGACTCACCCAAATAACCACGTGAAGCTTTGGAGACAATGGCCCCTGTTGCCATAACAAAGCTAAATCCCATGGCAGGCTGCAGAATAGAGTGTGTTGCACCATTCAAATGATTACTCAGAAGTAATCCTCTTGGGTTCTATTCTTGCACTCACTCCCAAGTACAACATTTCACTTTTAATCACCAGCAATTGAAATTCCTCAGACGTTAATGGGATTGTGTTGTACATATCCGACAAGGTTGCTGAACCCGAGATCCTACAGTGTAATTGCTGTAAAGCCTTATCTATGCTTATCATCTACTGCTGAGCTAAAACATTTACTGTGCGGTCTGAAAAACACTCTTTGGCCCCTTCCGCACGGGCGGAATATGGCACCCTGGGGATGGCAAAAACGCCGTCCCCAGGGAGCCATTCGCACAGGGGGCGCAGCTGCTTCGCAGCCGCGCCGCACTCGCGCAGCCCAACCGGCGCGAAGCCGCCATTTCCCAATCGGCTCTGCGCCATTTTCCAATCGGCTCTGTGCCGTCGTCTCGGCCGATTCTGGGACCGTTCATGCGAACGGTCCCAGAGGGGTCGGGTCGGCATGGACTATGCTGACCCGACCCCTTCCGGCTCCGTGCGGAAACGGCCTAAGAGAGCAAGCTCATTGAAAAATACTTGAACAGGATTCTGTGCAGACCTGCATTTGGATTGCTTTTATCCACATTTTCCCTTTCTAATCACATTCCATTTATGGTTGAAGTAGTAGAACATGCTGGAAGACGTATCTACGTGGTGGGATCAATCTGTAAGTGAACTTGAGGAGTTCTGTGGTGTGCCTTAGACATTGGTTCTCTTCTCCTGGAGGCTGAAATTGCCTGGCTTCCATCTGAACGTGGGCAGTAAATGTGATACCTATTTTGAAGCTTGATGCTTCCAGTCTTAGGCTCATTCCGCACAAGCAGAATAATGCACTTTCAAACTGCTCTTAGTGCTCTTTGAAGCTGTGCGGAATAGCAAAATCCACTTGCAAACAGTTGTGAAAGTGGTTTGAAAACACATTATTTTGCATGTGCGGAAGGGGCCTTGGTGTCTTAAAAAGTATAATTTCCCCCCTCCCATCTACATTTTGTGCTATGCTGGCTGATCACTTCTTTGTTATGCTGATGACTCACAATGGTTGCTTGTTTCCTCACTGATCATGAACGGTTAGGACATAATCCTGTGATCATTAAGGTTTTATTCATTTCGGTAAGTGTCAGCGTTCTGAGAAGGGAATAGATTTTTTGACATGCAGAAACACAGGGGAGGAAGCATGGTCACCCCAACAATATAACTGCAATGGCAGAGGCAGCCCTCTTAAAAAGGTCACACATTCTTCCAAGCACTGGTTCCTTGGGGAAATAAACCCCCTAGAACAGTGATGGTGAACCTTTTTGAGACCGAGTTCCCAAACTGCAACCCAAAACCCAATTATTTATCACAAAGTGCCAACATGGCAATTTAACCTGAATACTGAGGTTTTAGTTTAGAAAAAACGGTTGGTTCCAAAGCGTGCATTACTTGGGAGTAAGTTTGGTGGTAGTTGGTGGCTTTGCTTTGACACAACCGTGCAATGCTTCGAATGGTGAATCACAACCCTAGGAGGGTTTAGAAGCAAGCCCCATTGCCAGCAACCGAGCTTACTCCTAGGTAAAGGAGTGCACTTTAGTTCTTCCCATGAAAATCAGTGGGGTTTAACAGCACTTAACATGTTGTGCCCAGCAGCCCAGGCCAGCCTAGATATGTGTGTGTGTGCGGGGAGCAATTTTCCACCCCCAAAATGATGAACTTTGTGCACGCGTGCCCACAGAGAAGGCTCTGAGTGCCACCTCTGGCACCCATGCCATAGGTTCGCCACCACTGCCCTAGAAACAGCTTTTTGCAAGGCAAGGCAGACACAGACAGTAAGACAGTGGCAAGACAGCTGAACATTCACATATTCATATCTGCATATTACACATTGAAGAGAAGAAGAAGATGTTGGATTTATACCCCACTTTTCTCTCCTGTAAGGAGTCTCAAAGTGTCTTACAAACTTCTTCCCTTCTTCTCCCCACAACAGATACATTGTGAAGTAGGTGGGGCTGAAAGAGTTCTGAGGGAACTGTGACTAGCCTAAGGTCGCCAGACTGACTCTCCGACTTCATGTGGAAGAGTGGGGAAACAAACCCAGTTCTCCAGATTAGAGTCCACTGCTCTTAACCACTATACCACACTGGAGAAAAAACACTCCTGAAATTAATACTACTGAAGTGTGATGGAAAACACAGAAAGGTGAATTGTGGGATGCAGCCTTACTGCGTGGCGTTTGATCAGTTTGGAAACTGTATCGAAGCACCTTTCTGTTTCTCACAAGCACATGTTAAACTGCCCTTCTGATTGTCACAAGCACACCCACAGGAACTGGTGAAGGTAAAGGTAGTCCGCGCTAGATTCAGTGGTTTTGAAATGCTCTCCTTAGAGGAAAGCACTTGAGATTATGTGGGGGAATAGAAAATCCCAAACAGCCATTTTCTGATTTTCTGCCCTCCTAAATGCCTGCAAACATTTAGTTTATCTGGTTCTAGAATTTTTTTTTTTAAAAAAATGCTGCCCTCAGTACAAATATTGAGTGTCTGGTAGACTTTGGTGCTTCTCGGTAGGAAATTTGGCTATTTTGTTCTTTAGATCAAGCTGGGAAACCACAAGGAACCATAGGAAAAAGGAATAATTTGGAATTTCTAGCCAAATACCCTCTAAATCTTTCTTGTTATGCATTCTATGAGCTTGTAGACTCATCATGTTTCTCCTCAGTACTCAACATCCCATCTCTTCTGGGGCATATTTAGTTCTCATCAGACCATTTTTTTCTTTTGCATAGTTTGCAAAGATGGATTTCACTGCTGAAATACCTGGGGAGACTCCTGATTATTAACAATTCCTCCTGAGACTTCAGGTTTGGCTGCTTTCATGGGGAAAGCAGTGATTCTTTGAACATTCTGCAAGTATGTAGATATTGAGATGCCTGCTATTCAGGCTTTGGGACTTCAAAATAAAAAAAGGAGGGGTGACATTATAGGTCTATTGACTGACCATTTCTTGATATTTTGATAGAATGGTTAGCTCATTTCCCCCTAAATTTATTTACCTCTGTGCCTCATCTTTAGAGTCATGCCCAAAGCAGCTTATAACAGAACCAAAAATGTACAGGTTCATTCACCTCTAAGTGGGATTGTAAGAAGAGAAAAGAAGATATTTTGCACAAAGACCAATCCAGATTGCCCCGTCCCTTCATAGTGTGATATTATACTCACAAAGTGTATTGTTGGGCTAGCAATGTTAAAACACATCTACATTTTATAGAAAAAAGCTCAGTGCATGAAAACTTGGGAACAGCATGATATCAGAGGGATCTTCAAATTGAAGCAGCCAATTAGTGAAAATATAGCACCCCTGGCCAAATTGTATCTTGGATTAAAAATATTGCCATCCCTTAAATCTTTGATACAAAAGACTCCCTCCTCCTCTAGGTTGCTAGAAAAACTGAGCAAACTTACCAAAGCAACAACTGCCGTGAAGGAAGTGTGATAGCAGCGAAGTTTTAGAGGTTGGTCAATTCCCGGAGGCAGGACAGCGCGAAAGTACTGGTGGAAACAGGCACCCACAAACAAGGCTGGATAAAACCAAACGGTGATCAGGATACATGCTATGAACTTGAAAATGGACCCTATTCCTCTTTTCCTGGGTGCGGGACAGAAAGTTTTGGTCTGTTCCGATTCTCCCATTGGGACTAACTTTTCCTTGCTTGCGTCCTCCATGTGCCTTTGGAGGCGACCGAACGGCAATGCCAGACACGCGTCGCAGAAAAGTTGCCAATTATAAGTACACCTTGTTAAGAGTTATCTCCACCTCCACCTCTGCTCTGATGTGATGGTACAGATAACATCCACGTGCGGATGAAGACTAACTAGGTATGTGGGAGAATCACAAGGAACCACTCATGTGTTATATATGTGTGTGTGTGTGTGTGTGTGTGTGTATACATACACATATGTATATATGTATGTATATGTATGTATGTGTATATTCACACACACACACAATAATATTACAATTAAAAAGTCCTATCAAAAACTACATATAAAGATTTTAGGTGCCTTTCTAGAGAAGAGAACTGGTCATTCTGATTCTGTAAGAACCAATATTCTCCTCATCAATGAATATTGGCAAATTACAACACTGGTGGGCAGGTTCTGTGTAATACATTTGACTTGGTGGAATGTTTTGTAAATTCTAATTGATTTTATTAATTCTACAGTATTGTTATAATTGTATGATTTTACTGAATATAATGTGGTGTAGGTATAAGGATCTTTAATGTTGTATTATGGTATATATTATGGTTTTATATTATTTTATATTTATGGTATTTAATTGTATATCATAGTATATATTATGGTACCATATTATATTATAATATAATTAATATTATAATATTATATTATTATAATTATAATATTATATGATATTATAAGTGTCTTTAATTATGTACATATACATATACATACACACACACATATGTGTGTGTGTGTGTGTATGTATGTATGTGTATTTAGCAGCAAATTTTGATCTTTGACCATAATAAACATAGGTTTAAGATTTATCTTGCAATATGCCACTCCAAGAACATTGTAAACATATACCATTTACTGATGAAACTATTCAGCAGATTACTAAACAGTTTCCCAAGTTGTGCGGCTGTGGTCTGGTAGTTTTTGATTATGGCCACACAGTCTTGAAAACCCACAACAGCCAGTTGAAAGCCTTTGACAATACCTTTTCTCGTGTGTGTCTGGCCGTTTCCGCACGGCTGTCGATGCGCCTCCACGCCGGCAAGAATTCTGCCGGCGTGGAGGAAAGGCCATAAACATGGAGCATACTCTGCTCGCTTCACAATCCGACTCACCGTGTCCCCATTGTCCCGGCCACTGGCATTCGAAGCACTGTCCGCGCTTTGCCCTCCGACCTCCAGGGGTGAGGAGGACGAGATAATGGCGGGGCTTCGACGGCCAGCAACCAACTGCTGGCTGTGTTTCTGGTGAGTCGGACAAAACAAACAGTATGTTCAGTGCTGTTTGCACCGCTCCGCCGTATGCTGTTGGGGGAAAAACAACCCTTTAAAGGGTTGTTTTTTCAGGGCGGCCTGATGCCGCCCTGGGGGAGGGGGAGTGACGCCAGGTCGGCGCTGCTGCTTAGTAGCAGCGCCGCCTGTGCGAATGGCTCCCTGGGAACGGCGTTTTTACCGTTCCCAGGGCGCCATAAAAAGGCCGTGCGAAAACGGCCCCTGTGTGAGTGTAAAGTATTGACAAGCCATGATCAACTTTTGGTGACCTACTATGCCATCAAAGGTTGTCATGTCTTGTCTTTTGGTGACCCCAGCAAGGGGCTTTCAAGGTAAGTGCGAAGCAGAGATGGTTTACCATTGCCTTCCTCTGCAGAGCCTTCCTTGGGCGCCTCCGTTCCAATTACCAACTCTGCTTAACTTCCAAAATCTGATGAGATCAGGCTATCCCATGCTGCATTCCCTCCCAAACAGTTTCGTGCATAAGTTAATTTTGTCACAAGCATGATTTTCTCTACTGTCTCTTACCAATCCATACCTGAAAGAGGATTAGTGTCCCTCAGTTTCACAAGGCATAATCTGTAAACAGGCTTTCAAAGTCTGATTTCTATGTTTGTCCTTTCAGACAACCCGGCAAAATATTTTCAGGTGAAACAGTCAGCCTATCTTGGAAGTGGGATCAGGATGTGCCGTCCAAATACTAAGCGATGCTGACCCTGGTTAGCTTTCAAGATTGGATGAGATCGGGCTAGCCTGGGCCACCCAAGTCTGGGCTTCACGCTACGGGCACATGCCAAATAATGCTCTTTCAATCCACTTTCACAATTGTTTGCAAGTGGATTTTGACTGGCCCAAGTCCACCCAGCAGGATTGTAAGAGTGGGGGAACAAATCTGGTTCACCAGATAAGAGTCAACGAGTCAAGTGGGGAATCAAACCTCAGTCTCCTGATTAGAGTCCACCTGCTCTTAACAGCTATGCCATGCTTGACAACTCTATGAGGTTGCCATAAGTCAGCTGTAACTTGATGGCACACACACAATTGTGGCTTGGATTGCACTATAAGTCTGAATGAGGAAGTGCCTGGGCCAAGGACAATCAATGAGCTCCGTGACAGAATTGGGACAGCAACCAGCTCTCATTTAGTCTCAGGCAAAGATATGCTTTTATATTCCCTAGCTGCTGCTTGCTACCTTGTCATTTGGGACTCCATGCAAAAATTGTGTAGGGGCCAAAGTTAGAATTGTGTTTATTTTCTTTATTGGGATTTAAATAGATATCGGAAGTTTTATCCAGTATAGCACCAGAGTGATTAAAGCATTTCCCCCTTCTGATATAAGTTTTGCCCCTAGCTGTAAAAAGCAGACCGTTTTCTCTTGCTAAAACTGTCCTTAGAAAATACAAAGCAGACTGTTCTTTTCTTTGCAGAAACCAAACATTGTTAATAATTCTTTAAGCAATAAGAAAGCTATCTGTACTCACACAGCAATTATAATTTAGATCCTGGAAAACACATCCCTCGATAGTAATTGAAATGCAATAGAAACCTCTTTATGTTTTTACATTTCAAAATGTAACCAGCGCCCTCATTATGAATTGAAAGAAAGGAGGCAACTCCTAACATCCCACGGTTGATTAAAAAAAAACCAGTGGAAACTGAATGATGAATGTTCTTTAACTCTTGAGCCATAAATCTGACTGGCGTTCTTCGGCAAGAGAAGAATAATATTACAAAAATGTTACAGAGGACTGTACATAAGACCATAATGGGGGGCTTAACATGCTATCAGGTTCTGGATAGTTCCAAATCGATGTCATCAGTGACGTATCAATGATGGGACTTGTACAAGTTGACAACCTGTATAAATGCTTGCATCTTGTTTCTGTACTTCGCTTCCTGCTTCTAGAATCTCAGGGGAGATACTGCTAATTCCTGTTGCCACGGAATAAAGCCCTTTTCCTTGTTTATACCATGCCTCTCGCCTCGAGTCTTATTGGTCACATAGGCTCATTCCGCACACGCAGAATAATGCACTGTCAAACTGCTTTCAGTGCTCTTTGAAGCTGTGCGGAATGGCAAAATCCACTTGCAAACAGTTGTGAAAGTGGTTTGAAAACACATTATTTTGCGTGTGCGGAAGGGGCCATAGATTTTGGGTTTTTTTCATTGGATCAAAAGTGGCAGCAACAGTTGCTTCCTTCTGCTTTGCTGCACACAACCCAGACTCAATTCAAAGATCATATCAACACCGACGATACGGCTTGCCAGCTCCTCAGCTCCCCAGAATAACCTAAACCCTTGGAATGGCAGCCCAGACAGAAGATTTGAACCTAATTCTCCCTCGTGTGACCATTACACCAGAATCGATTACTGTTGTGTTGTACAGGAAGATGCCTTGGAAAGGAAATCTGGAGGACATGAATATTTTAAATAAGCTTACATCCCTGCTTTTCTCGCCGACCCAGGGCATGGGAGCATGTTAATCAAACAAAAAGTGGAAGGGCACTATGAGTACTGTCACCTTAATAAGGAGAGGTGATGCGAATAATGTCATGGAGACAATATCCAGATGGACCAGATTTAGGCCAGCATAGAAAGAAGTTCCGGACAGTGAGGGCTGTTCGACAGTGGAATGCACTACCTCGGAGTGTGGTGGAGTCTCCTTCCTTGGAGGTTTTTAAAGAGAGGCTGGATGGCCATCTGTCAGGAGTGCTTTGAGTGTGTGTTCCTGCATAGCAAGGGGTTGGACTTGATGGCCCTTGGGGTCTCCTCCAACTCTATGATCCTATGATTCTATGGAGGCAACAGGAAAAAGAGGAAGACCCAACATGAGGTGGATTGGATCTATGAAGGAAGCCACAGGCCTCAGTTTGGGAGATCTGAGCAAGGCTGTTAATGATAGAACATTTTGGAGGACATTGATTCGTAAGGTCTTCATGAGTCAGAGACAATTTGACAGCACTTAGTACACCCACACAGCGAGAGTTATCACAATGAGACACAGGTACGTAGTGTGAAGCCCAAATGGAATGTGATCAGCTCCAGGTAATGCACGACACCATCTCAGGCTGCTCAATCCACCTTTTCCGCTGCCCCTACTTTGTTGCATGATCCTGTAAGTAGTTGCGTTCCTCAGTGATGTTAACACAATTTTTCCCTCTTACAAGGTGACAGAGTGACAGGGCGCCTGAAACCACTGTCCTATAGTTAGATCTTATTTAATCGAGGTGGCATCACCGAACATACCGGCTCTAGAGTCTTGCATACATTTATTCATTTTATTTATTTTTATTTTATTTTTCCATTTATATCCCGCCCTCCCCAACAGGGCTCAGTAAAAACAGTAAAAACAGTAAAAACAATAATAAAAACAGTTCAGAATACATAAACCCAATAAAACAAGCTCAGATGGTGACTTTCCGCCCTCCCCACCATGCCCACGGAAGGCCAATAAGAATAGCAGAGAGGTCAGGCCAGCTGGCCAGATGGAAATGCCTGTCAGAAAAGCTCTGTCTTACACAGAAGAAGTAGTGTTGGGTTTATATCCCCCCTTTCTCTCCTATAGGAGGCTCAAAGGGGCTTACAAACTCCTTTCTCTTCCTCCCTCACAACAAACACCCTGTGAGGTGGGTGGGGCTGAGAGAGCTCTGTAGAGCTGTGACTAGCCCAAGGTCACCCAGCCGGCGTGTGTTGGAGTTTACAGGCTAATCTGAATTTTCCAGATAAGCCTCCACAGCTAAACCGGCAGACCGCGGAATCAAACCTGGTTCCTCCAGTTTGGAGTACACCTGTTCTTAACCACTACTCCACTGCTACTCCCTACAGGCCCTTTGGAAACAATTTAGGTCCACAGGGCCCCAATCTCACACATGAGCTCATTCCACCAGGTAGGGGCCAGGGCCATAAAAGCCCTAGACCTTGTAGTGGCCTACCAGATATCCTGCTGCAGGCCAGGGACTTTGCTTTCGGGCTGCCCGTGGGTGGAAGGACCTGGCAGGCGGAGGTCTGGGAGATGATTACAGAATCCCATGATTTGGATTTTGTTAGAGCTTTTCCATGGTGCTTTGTTGCCAGCTTGGGCTGAAACTGGAATTTTTGGGGAATTTATTCATGGAACACTATAAAAATAATGCTTACTAGCAATTGGTGATAATATTTTGCCTTGTTCATGTGCATGTGGAGCAGCAGTGGCATAGGAGGTTAAGAGCTCGTGTATCTAATCTGGAGGAACCGGGTTTGATTCCCAGCTCTGCCGCCTGAGCTGTGGAGGCTTCTCTGGGGAATTCAGATTAGCCTGTGCACTCCCACACATGCCAGCTGGGTGACCTTGGGCTCGTCATGCTGAACTAAGAGCTCTGAGCCCCACCCAAGTCACAGGGTGTTTATTCATCGAGGGGGGAACTGCGAGGAGATTGTAAGCCCCTTTGAGTCTCTTGCAGGAGAGAAAGGGGGATATAAATCCAAACTCCTCCTCCTCCTCTTCTTCTTTTTCATGTGTTAAGTACTGTCAAGTTGCTTCTAACTTACAGTGACCCTATGAATCAATATCCTCCAGAAAGCCCTTTTGTTAAAAACCTTGCTCAGGTAATGCTCCGGGTCCCTTTATGAGTCAATCCATTTAATGTTGGGTCTTCCTCTTTTCCTGCTGCCTTCAACTTTTTAAAGTAGAGGAGTGGGAATTTGGAGTTATACCCTTCCTTTCTCTCATGTAAAGGATTCCTAAAGCAGCTTACAAACTCATGCTTTTCTTCTCGCCAAAACAGACACCTTGTGAGGTCGGTGGGGCTGAGAGAGTTCCGAGAGAACTGTGTCTGGCCCAAGATCACTCTGCAGACTTCATGTGCAGGAGCAGGGAAACAAACCCAGTTCACCGGGTAAGAGTCCACCACTCATGTGGAGGAGCGGGGAATCAAACCCAGTTCTCCAGATTAGAGGCCACCATTCTTAACTCCTAGCTCCTAGCATTATTATCTTTTCTTGGCATTATTATCTTTTTCAGTGGGCCCTGTCTTCTCATGATCAAAGTACAGCAGCCTCAGTTTAGTTATTTTAACTTCTGCGGAGAGTTCAGACTTGATTTGGTCTAGAATCCACTGATTTGTCTTTATGGCAGTCCACAATACATAGTCCACAATAAAACTCTTCTGGCATCACATATCAAATGAACCAACTTTGTTCATTTGGGTGTTGTGTGGTTTCCGGGCTGTATGGCCGTGTTCTAGCAGCATTCTCTCCTGACGTTTCGCCTGCATCTGTGGCTGGCATCTTCAGAGGATCATCTGAAGATGATGATCCTCTGAAGATGCCAGCCACAGATGCAGGCAAAACGTCAGGAGAGAATGCTGCTAGAACACGGCCATACAGCCCGGAAACCACACAGCACCCAAGTGATTCCGGCCGTGAAAGCCTTCGACAAAACATTCAACTTTGTTCACTTCAGCTTTCTTAATTGTCTCTTTCCTCATGAATCTCTTAACTTTTTAAAGCTCTGCGCTAACCACTACACACATGCACTCCTGCTAAGTTTGCACTGTAAACCTTTTATGTGGTGGTGATCCAAATGGTGCAGGGATGGAGCCAACCCACTGGCTTTTCTTTGTGTGTTGTGCATGGGTGCACATGGTCTGAATGAAGGTGATGCAGTTGACTCCCATGCAAACATCACAAAACGAAACCCTCTGGCTTTACAAAAAAGAAATGCAATCCTGGCCATAGACCCAGAGACCAGAAACACATGTTGTATACAGTACTGACATGACAAGACTGTTTAATTCTATAGATACGCAGGATACATTGTGCAATCTGTTGTTGATAGAACGATGGTTAGGCAGTCTTATAAAATGTAATTACACCACGCAACGCATGTGTAAGCATTCATCAATGCTTTATCAATAATAATGGTTATATAAATTGGCATTAGGAAGTTGGAGGGCCAGTGTCCAGAGAATGTTCCTTCTGACTGTGCAGCTATGTGATTCCTCTGACATGTATCCCTGCCCAGTTGGGCTCTGCGCACGAGGTTTTATTTTATTGCGGAAGGACATTCCTCATTGGTATTTTTTTACAAGAAGTTTAGCCTTTGGGATGGATCAATTCTTGACCCTCCGTGAGTGCTCAGAGAGCCAGCATAGTGCAGTTGTTAAGAGCAGTGGACTCTAATCTGGAGATTTGATTCTCCACTTCTCCACATGAATAGCAAACGCTAATCTGGTGAACGGGGCTTGATTTGCTGCTCTTTCACCTGAGCGGCAGACTCTGATCTGGTAAACCGGGTTCCTTTCCCCCACTTTCCCACATGCAGTCTGTAAGGTGACGTTGGGCGAGTCTCAGTTATCTCTGAACTCTCTCAGGCCCCTTCCACACAAGCAGAATAATGCACTTTCAATGCACTTTCAATCCACTTTGCAGCTGGATTCTACTGTGCGGAACAGCAAAATCCACACGCAAACAATTGTGAAAGTGGATTGAAAGTGCATTATTCTGCATGTGAGGAAGGGGCTTCAGCCCCACCGACCTCACAAGATGCCTGTTGTGGGAAGAGGAACGGAAGAGAGTTTGTAAGCTGCTTTGAGACTCCTGGTGACTGGAAAAAGTGGAGTATAGATCTAAACTTTTCTTCTTTCCATCTGTTAGGCAGGCTTTGGCTACTTTCCAGAGTAGCAGTCCCCACTGTGATGCTCACGGGCATTTTATGACTGTGTCAACCATGCAGTGTCAGAAATGCAAAGATGCCCTCAGGCTTGAAAAGGTTCAGGACTCTGTTACAGGGGCATCTCTTGATCAAGCCACTGCTAGCGAAGGCGGCGTAATGCCTTATCAGATTTATTTTGGAAGAGCTACTTCCTTTGCATTTTGCTTGCAACAATTAATTATATGCATTCCATCACTGGTATGCATAACTGTATCACACAGACTGCATCAACTCACCCGGACAGACCCATGGGTATATTTTGCATACATATTCATCTATTATATTTCAAGTGCAATTTTTGGCTGGGGGGGGGGGGTGGGAACTTGCTTTCATTGGGGCTGCTGTTAAAGGTTTTGCAACATTTTTTAAAGACTCCCCTCTCAGGCACAAACAACAAATAAGACAGGGATAGCCAAAATATAGAATGTGGTGATTACTTCCACATGCTTTTCTAGCATTCTGTAGATGCATGTGTGTTAAGTGCTGTCAAGTCACTTTCGACTTAACGATGGCCCTATAAATCAATGCCCTCCAAAGCATCCTATGTTAACAGCGTTGCTTATGCCTTGCAAACTAAGAGCCATAGCTTCCTTGACTGACTTAGGCCCCTTCCGCACATGCAGAACAATGCACTTCCAATCCACTTTCACAGTTGTTTGAAAGTGGATTGTGCTATTCTGTACAGTAAAATCCAGTTCCTAAGTGCATTGAAAGTGAATTGAAAGTGCATTTAGTTAGTTGGTGAATTGATGCTCCGATGCTTCGCAGCTTTGTGCTGTGATTCTCTGCACCTCGTATACTTGATTCTTGGAAGATCATCAGGCCCCAAACACTAAACCTCCCCCCCCCCCCGAAATAATTAAAATAAGCAGGCGAGAGGTGAGCTCAGCAACATGATAAAATGGTGCTGAGTAGGTTTGGGAATGGCACAGAGGTGTGGGAAACGTTGTAAATAGATTGCCTGGCAAGTGAAGCCATTTTGAAAATGTTTCAACCAAAGAATCATTTTAAAAGGCAATTTTGTTCTCACAACAACCCTGTGAGGTGGGCTTGGCTGAGTGTGTATGTCTGGCCCAGGACCACCCAGTGAATTCCCATGGCACAGCGGGGATTTAAACCTGAGTCTCCCACGCCCTAGTTGAACACTCTAACCGCTACACCGTGCTGGCTCTCTAGTCAAGTAGTGAGTTTTTCATACCAGAAGGAGAATTTGAACTCAGATCTCCCAGCTCCTAGTCCAACTACTGTATAACATGAGCTTTTCAACAGAGGTATGTGAACAACTGGTATTATATAAGAGGTAGTAGCTGTAACATAGCACCTCAATGTTTTGAAATGCTGATGGCATGTTCTTTTGTTTCTTATCATTTATATCTGTAATCAGTCATTAAGCAACCGTTCCTGAAATAGTAACGCATCTCACAGGAGTGAGCAGTTAATTCAGGATGGAGAAAAGGAAATGTTCTTTTATACAATGTATAATTAACTTGTGGAATTCATTGCCATAAGATGTGGTGATGGTCATGTGATAGTACATTTTTATCCCACCCTTCCTGCAGGGAGCTCAGAGGACCATGCCACGTTTGTCCTTCCGTCACAACAACCCTGTGAAGTAGGTTAGGTTGAGTGGGTGTGATTGGCCCAAGATCACCCAGCAAGCTTCCATAGCAGAGTGGAGATTCGAACTCCTCTCTCCCAGATCCTAGTCTGACGCTTCAACCCCTATACTTCACGGCTCTCGATGTTTTAAAATGATGAAGGATAAATCTATCAATGGCTATTCTTCATTAGCCTTGATAGAAAAATGGAACCTGCATATTTAGAGGCAGTATATCTTAAATGTGAGACACCTTTATTGAATATTTACAGGAAGCATATAGCTACTTACATTCAAAAACAAGAAGCTAGACTAGATCAACCCTCATTCAGCAGGGTTCCTCTAATGTCCACCTTTGCAATCCATCTTGATTTTGCTGTATAATGGATTCCTGTGGTCCAAATGACTAACGTAGCTAATTAGGAAACTTAAAACTATTAGAGAGATTTAGACTACAAGGTGCAGATCTGATAAGGCCAACAGAAGAGGCCTTTTGCATTGGATACATTGGCTTGGACAGCTTAAAGAATTCACAAATGGAGGGGGGGGTGCTTTTAACTGGATTTTCTTTGTCCTCTCCCCCGAAACTGGATGGGTCTGATGACTTGACAGCAGAGGCATATCTAGGGAAAATGATGCCCCAACTCACAAATCTGAACACAGCAATGGTCCATGCCACACAGTGGAAATAATTTTTTGGACAACGTTTTCAAAATGTGGGGGTGGTGTGGGGGCGATTTTCTGCCCCCCCCCACATGACTTAATGACTGCAGCTCGTGGACATTTGACTTCATATGTCCCCCAGGGCGGTATGCCCCTGCTTGAGAGAGTGGTGGAATGCCTGCTATTTGAATACAAAACATCAAAGTCTCATGCAAGAGAAAACCAGCTGGTCTCCCCACTGAAGTCCACGAGAAATGAAAAGGAACGAACCACATACGGTGGTTGTGGCCAGAGCTAAAAAGCTCATGGAATGAATCCAGGAAAGAAGTTCAACGTATATCTGGATTTATAATTTCAGCTGATTCAAAATGTCTAATGTTGGATTTATTGACAGAGTCCTTTCCATCAGCACATAAGATCTGATTTCTCTCTAACAACAAAAAATGGTGGTGGCTAAATGTTGGAAAATTGCAAAATGCTTAAATATTTAAAAATGGATATTGAAGCTATGGCAGAGAGCAACATCATCCACACAGAGACTGAATTAATTCGGTTCAGTAATGGATGTGTGGCGAAGCTATACTTTTCAGTAGATTGGAAGGCCTTTTTTGACTATTGACAGGGAGTTAATCCTGAAAATGGTGTGTAGTTCAGGTGAGCTAAGGGGGCAGTAGTTTTTAAGGCCATGAAATACAGGTTGGGAACTTCATGATTCCAATCCAGTCTGGCTGGCCAGAGTTTAGTTCCCAAGTTGAATTTCATGCTCTGACAAATTAGACTACGCTCGCTTTCTCTGTTTGCTGCATGACTTATTTGAAAATAGACTATAAGGATGTCTAAGGCAAGCTGCTGTGGATGTACGATACAATCCTCATGTTTGACAGGATTATAGGGATAGCTAGAAGATTCTGTGGTCAGATTGCTCTCTCTCTCTCTCTCTCTCTCTCTCAGCCTCAACCCCTGCATCTGAAATATGAAGATAATATAATATGCTAAGTGT
The DNA here is from genome assembly GCF_021028975.2 of Sphaerodactylus townsendi. Classification (NCBI taxonomy): domain Eukaryota; kingdom Metazoa; phylum Chordata; class Lepidosauria; order Squamata; family Sphaerodactylidae; genus Sphaerodactylus; species Sphaerodactylus townsendi. The sequence goes on from NC_059440.1 coordinate 23,539,353, forward strand.
TCTGGTATTTAGGATATAACTGTATAACTCCTGTTATTTTCGGAGCAATAGAAGACAATTAGGCCCCAAATAATGCACAATAAATCAGTTCTTACATATCAGGGGTAGGGAACCTGCGGCTCTCCAGATGTTCAGGAACTTGGGGGGGGGGGGCGGTGGGGGGGTGGGGGGGTGGGGGGGGGGGGGGGTGGGGGGGGGGGGGGGTGGGGGGGGGGGGGGGTGGGGGGGGGGGGGGGTGGGGGGGGGGGGGGGTGGGGGGGGGGGGGGGTGGGGGGGGGGGGGGGTGGGGGGGGGGGGGGGTGGGGGGGGGGGGGGGTGGGGGGGGGGGGGGGTGGGGGGGGGGGGGGGGGGGGGGGGGGGGGGGGGGGGGGGGGGGGGGGTGGGGGAGGGGGGGCGGGGGGGAGGGGGAGGTGGGGGGTGGGGGAGCAGGGGGAGGGGGGGGGTGGGGCGGGGGGGGGGGGGGGGGGGGGCGGGGCGGCGGGGGGGGCACCTTGGGGGGGGGGGGGGGGGGGCGGTCGGGGGGGGGGGCGGGTGGGGGGGGGGGGGGGATATGAATCAAAAACAGTGACTACCCTCTTTAGGAGCAGCAGTGGCGTAGGAGGTTAAGAGCTCGTGTATCTAATCTGGAGGAACTGGGTTTGATTTCCAGCTCTGCCGCCTGAGCTGTGGAGGCTTATCTGGGGAATTCAGATTAGCCTGTACACTCCCACACATGCCAGCTGGGTGACCTTGGGCTAGTCACAGCTTCTCGGAGCTCTCTCAGCCCCACCCACCTCACAGGGTGTTTGTTGTGAGGGGGAAAGGGAAAGGAGATTGTAAGCCCCTTTGAGTCTCCTGCAGGAGAGAAAGGGGGATATAAATCCAAACTCTTCTTCTTCTTCTTCTTCTTCTTCTTTATTGTCTCTGAAGTCTTTCAACATCCTCGTAATTGAGGCAGCATTTACACACTAATTCTGGTTGACTTAAGCTTAATATTATACACTAAACAAAATTACTTATAGCATAAAGTAAAGAAAGAGAGCAAAGGTGGAACAGGGATGTACAATTCTAAGTCAAATGATTAAGATACTACATCTTAATTCCTACTGTTTTATTTTGTTTAATTCTAATTTGTAGTTGCTTTGACATGTAGTTCAGAAATGGAGACCAAATCTTCTTAAATTTGTCTTCATTTTTAATTAGATGTGACATTTTATTTGCTTTGTACAAAGACCACATTTTATCCAACCATTCTTGTTTGGATGGAACAACTTCTTCCTTCCAGTCTCTGGCTAAAGAGATGCTAGCAGAGGTTATCAGATAATAAACCAAATTACCTGAATTCCTGCCAAGCAGGTAGGGGCTGGATTTTTTTTTTTTTGAGAATATGCCACCTTCTATCAGATGCAAATAGTTTTTTCCTGTTTGGATTTCTGTTAAGCCCCTTATAGCTGTAGCTGATCAAACATTCATTCAGCCTACTTAAAAAATTCAAAAGTCCGTGTTTATGCAATGGAAACGTGACTTCAAGCACACAAAAGGGTGGAAGGTGGAATCATGATTGACACAAGGCCAGCCAGTCAGCACTAAGGATGGTGCAAATGCATTCAGTAGTCAAATTTATCCTGTGCAAATGGAATAACCATCCACCCCATCAAATAGGTTTACATAGCTTTCCCCCCTTGCAAAAATAGTGTGAGCAAGCCATTTCCTATTGATCAGAGAAGCAAAGTAGCAACAAAAAGAGGAATCGAACTCAATTGAGCTACGCGGTAAGGCGCATGTCTGAAAAACCATTTGCATTGTATCGTACTGTTAAAAAGAAATTCAGTTAAACAGCCTCTAGAACAGTCAGGCACAAATGAGTCAACAAACAGACAAATGGTCAGTTGAAAAACTGGATCCATGTTCAGCGCTGCCGAGCAGGGTGTGAGAAAAATCGGTGGGTGTTTGAACATCTCTGGTCAGCACAGCGCATGGCCTTTCCTTTTTTACACCTGTCTTATTCATCACCTGCAAATGCTGGTGCTGCACCAGAAGACTACGTACGGAATCAAATGTTCACTCTTGCTCGGAATGGTTTCCAAACAATGTCAAATAATTGCCTTTTTCCTGTTGTACTAGTGACGACGTCTCATGTAGTTTGCCTGGGTGAATGGCTAATTACTGTTTGTGAAATGCCCTGCAGACTTTTGATCACGGTAACTCAGATGGATGTCAATGGAGACATGTATTCCTTTAATGACAGGGTACTGGTCAAGAATGATTCTTGCCAGAGCCGTGTGAGAATGAATAGGGATGGTGACGTCTGATGGGTCACATTCACTGACTTGGTTCCATTCAAAGATTAGGGATGGTTTCTCATTTTCAGCGCCAGTAGTGGACTCTAATTTGGAGTATGGGATTTGATTCCCCACTCCTCCAAATGAACAGCAGACTCTTCTGGTGAACCAGGGTATTGCTTACTGTCCCATGAATGAGGTATCCTCGAGGCTATCTTTATTCCCAGAAAGTGCGTAAGAGGGAAGCATGATGCTCCTCAGATAAGATTGGATTGGATCCAAAAAGTTTCAACCTAATTGGTTGCTCAGATGGATAATGACGACATGGGAAAGTTTTGTCTCGGGGAGGGAGACAATTGTGGTGGCCACATCTGTTTGATGGGGTAAAATAATAAACTGAGTGAGACTTTGGTCGTTTCGTATGATTGGTGGGGAAATTCCATGTCAGGGACAAAACTATCAAACCTGAGAGATGGATTTTTTGATCTGTCACTGTCAAATATCTGGACAATCCTACCATGTATTTAGACGATTAAGAAGTCAATTAACTGAGACACTGCTACTAGTTTTGAAGGAGTGGTGTGGGAAGGCAGATATGATGTCCCTTCATAAATAATCATTTCATGTGCATCCTTCTTTTGGAACTGGAGGAACCCCTCAAAGCGCACATGATCCCCTCGGTACCCAAGCATAAATGACTACATGTTTTATTCCAAACCTTGGGAAAGATCAAATTAAGAAACAAGTAGGCCAAGCCTTTATGGGGGATTTATAGAAGAGGTCGCAACTGTGTTCTGCAGTTCTGAGCCAAAGCTTGGTCTTTAGGTTATGCCTTTTGCTTGCTTCGTGATCCACTTACAATTGGAACCCAGGTCTTCGCTATTGAACCATTATCCACTCAAAAGGTATGAAATGGTGTGCCAATATTTCCAGCCAGACTCAATTCTGGTAATATGGTGTCCTATAGTACATCAGTCATGTAGAGTTTCAAGTCAAAAATGGTGGTTGTAGGTCCTGGGTTTAAATGGTGCTAAATGTTTCAATACTGACCTCAGTAATTTGTAAGGCACTTTTTGTCAATATTATAACATTTTGTCATATTGTATTATTTTGTAACATTATTTTTGACTACTGAAGAAGGCCAATGGACCAAAACACATTTGGGTCTAAATGTGTGGCATAAGACTTTATGTGTGATGATTTTCATTAATGTATGCTTGGAAGCCCATTTAGAGACTTTTACTAGGATATTTTGATTTTAATTAGAATAAACACATTTGTATTTTTGCTACATAGCACTTTCCATTTTAAAAGGTCCTATTTCATCTTAACATTTTGGTTCTTTTCCCCTGGTACTGAGGTTAATTTTTGGACCCTTTTTCTGTTGGCATTCAGCAAATTGTTAAGGCCATCGAAAGTGAGGCTTAACTCAGCAGCAAAACCTGCAGCAGTCCAAACAAGATAAATTCAAAGATCAACTTGACCTGGACAGCCTTGGCTAGCTTAGACTTGTCATATCTAAAATGCTAAGCAAAATTGGCTCTAGTCTGGTTGGTTTTTGATTCGGAAACCTGTTGGAATTTACAGCCTTGCTTGCATGCAGCAGCAGCAGGGAATTCTGGGAAATCTCTATGAAAGTTCTAAAGGTGACAGTTGGAAACAGTTGCTCCTTGACTCTTGCTGAGCAAAGATGTTATGTCTTCTGCTAACCAAAAGCCTATGACTGAAATGTTTAATATTGTAAACTATGCTTGAAATTGTAACCAAACGATGAACAGTGAATGTATCGATGTATATGAGTGAGACTTTATGGCAGTGATGGCGAACCTTTTCAAGACGGAGTGCCCAAACTGCAACCCAAAACCCACTTATTTATCGCAAAGTGCCAACATGCCAATTTAACCCGAATACTGAGGTTTTAGTTAAGAAAAAACAGTTGGCTCCGAGGCGTGCGTTACTCGGGAATAAGCTTGGTGGTAGTTGGTGGCTTTGCTTTGAAGCAACCATGCAACTCTTAAAACGGGTGAATCACGACCCTAGGAGGGTTTACTCAGAAGCAAGCCCCATTGCCAGCAACCAAACTTACTCCCAGGTAAAGGATCACGCTTTAGTTCTTTGCATGAAAATCAGTGGGGTTACCTATACTGCTTCCCCAAAACTAGGTCTTAGGTTTAATGCTAATAATTGAGCCCAGTCTAGATGTGTGTGTGTGTGTGGGGGGGTGATTCCCCCCCCACATGATGAACTCTGTTTGTGCGTGCCCACAGAGAGGGCTCTGAGTGCCACCTCTGGCACCCGTGCCATAGGTTCGCCATCACTGCTTTATGGATACAGTCTATTTCTCTCTCAGTTTAAGTAAAGCTCTCTTATGTTTAATGATTTCTGAGGTAAAAAGACTGGTTTCTAGCTAGATAACTGTTCATATCATAAAGTGATGCACAAAGCTACACTCTGACCATTACTCTGCTAACAGGATCATATAGAAATATACCTGCGGCCATTCAAAACCACCAAGGAAGCCCAGGGCTGCTGTACAAAAGCAGGCAATGACAAACCATCTCTGTTCACCTTTTGCCTTGAAAACCCAACAGTCACCACACACACCCATGGGATGACTCAACAGCAGTTACGACCACCACCACCACCTTCAAAGGTTGATCATGTTGTTTCAGCAAAGTTCTAAGCTTCCCTGGTTGTGATTAACAAACATCACTATCCGCTCAGCCATAGAAACTTGCAAAACCTGCTTGACTACAGAAGATAGCCTCCTCCAACAAATTCTTGGTGTGTGGTGTGACCACTGAGGCACCAGCTAGGCATTGCAACCTAATTGGGTAACCACAATATCTGTGGACCTGAATGCCTCACAACATTGCCACCTCGTGGTATGACCTGAGATTCCAGGCTATATCAATGGCAGTGTACAACGTACAATGTAGTAATGTGCCGGTATCTAATCATAGATGCATTTGTGGCAGTGAGGCAGATGAGGATATTCTGCATTATGTTTTGGAGTGCCCTCTTTCTGATGACATAAGGACCAAATATATTAAAGGACTTCTCCCAATTGTAGGGGTTACTGACAACACTGGGAAATTGATTTGTCTACTGTCCGACGGAGATCCATACATTTCCAACCGAGTAGCACTTTTTGCTCATGCCGCAAGAAGAAATCAGGCTATTTCTGGTGTAATTATGATGTTTTATTATTTGACAGGGATATTTGTATCAGTGCTAATTAAGTAATTTTTAGCTACATTGGTATGGATGGGGTGTTTTGGGTGTTGGTTTTAATATTATTATGTATGTGAATGAGTAGACTGTGAAGGCTTATGGCCAAGATAACAAACTTACTACTACTACCTCCTGGTATGGTATTGAACTGTCTGGCACAGCAATTACAGAGAGATTTAGGGATTTGTAAACCCGGTGTTTGTTTTTGCTTGTTATAGGGTTTGCTGATGTTCAAGGAGCTCAGACTTTTCTCAACTGACTTCTTTTAAAAAATCTACTGCAGTCAAACTCTACTCATAGCCTGAGTTCGATTCCGATTGAAGTTGGTTTCAAATAGCTGGCTCGAGGTTGACTCAGCCTTCCATCCTTCTGAGGTCACTAAAAGGAGTATCCAGCTTGCTGTGGGGGGGAGGGTAAAGTGTAGATGACTGGGGAAAACAAACCAAAGGTTGATCGTGTTGTTTTTGCAAAGTTCTAAGTTTCCCTGGTGGAGACCAGCAACCATCCCAGCTATTATGTCCACCTTCTCCATCTATATTCTAAGTTTTTTTCTAATAAATGTCTAGCATAGAGTTTGGAAATAATATTTAACAATCTAATAGGCCTATAATTTGCAGGATCGCTTCTAGTGCCTTTTTTTAAAACGGGGGGACAACCTCAGCTGCACCCCAGTCTTCAGGTATCAGTCCATTCTTATGTATAAATGTCCAAAAAGGAAGCAAGAAAAGGGGTCCACCAATCAATATTCTCCTTTATAATTTCCAGAAGAATGGCATCTATTCTGGGGTCTTACCACATTTGTGTTGGTTTATGTTGGCTTTGGTTTCCACTGAAGAGACTGGAGGCCATCTTGGTAGCTATTCAAACTCTAATGCGTAAGATGTCGAGGAGCTCTGAGATTTTACCAAAGTATATTTTTACCATCAGGTCGCAACAGACTTATGGTGAGACCCCAAAAGGTGTACAAGGCAAGAGATGAGCCTGGTGGGCCACTGCGAGTAGCAGAGAGCTGGACTAGATGGACTCTGGTCTGATCCAGCTGGCTTGTTCTTATGTTCTTATGTTCTAGAAGTGGTTTGCCATTGCCTGCCTCTGTGTTGTACCCTTGGACTTCCTTGGTGGCCTTCCATCCCAGAAAAGCCGTTGATAAGCCTGCTTGAATTCTAAGTTTCGACAAGGTCAAGCTAACTTGGGCCATCCAGGTCGGGACTAGGGAAAAGCTCGTTCAATAAATGCAATGTTTCTTAAGATGAACAGCTTGGCTCAACTGTGTCAGAGGAAAGGATGAAAACGCATTATTGCTGGACTGTAGGACCATCATCATCATCTTTGCTGGATTGTGGGGCCATCATCATCATTATTCTATCAAGCTAGCCGAATGTTTCCCGATTACGATATCTCCCCTGAGCCTCCCCTGGGATGTCTCATCATCTGGGGTTTTTAGCTGGCTTGTTTTAAATGGTTTTATGATTTGTTTTTATTGATAGGAATTTGATGCGATTCTACAATGAGGTATTCCATACTTGATCTTCATGACTACACTGTTCAGATCTTTTGAACCTACTTGTCTTTGCTGAGTGAAGGTAGAAACTTAATTTGGAAACTCATGGGCTCCTAACATACCTTCCTCTTACTGACATGTAGTTTGCATCTCACAAGTGGCTTACAATCACCTTTGCCTCCCCTCTCCACAACAGACACCTTGTGAGGTAGGCAGGCCTGAGAGAGTTCTGACAGAACTGTGACTAGCCCAAGGTCACCCCACAGGCTTCACATGGAGGAGTGGGGAAACAAAACCCAGTCCAGCAAATAAGAGTCTGGTGCTCATGTGGAGGAGTGGAGAATCAAACCCAGTTCTCCAGATTAGAGTCCACCTGCTCTTAACCACCAAACCACACTGGCTCTCAATTGTACACTTGATCCTGAAGCTCATTTAATGATATCAGTCCAGTGACTTTTCTGAACCTAACCTAACTTGTAGAGATATCAGGAAGATAAAAACAAGGGAGCAGCCACATTATTCTCACGTAGCTCCTTTGAGGAATGATGGATTAAAAATGTGTCAATCATTTAGACTTCCAGGAACAGATTAATAAACTAACAGAATATTCAACAATGGCAAAACTGACATCCTTGGTACATAAAAGATGGAAAGCTTTTCTGGATTCTATTAATGACTTGGATAATTAGAGATAATGAGGATTATACGGGTTAGGATAAAACAATGATTGGAATTTAAGATGCTGTAAAATGGGATAACAGATGTGAGCAAGTTTCAAATGTCATATAATTTATTACAATTTGTTTTAATTTTATGGGGGGAAATAGAACAAATTATTTAAGAAGAAGAAGGTCTGGATTTATATCCCCCTTTTCTCTCTTGTAGGAGACTCAAAGGGGCTTACAATCTCCTTTCCCTTTCCCCCTCACAACAAACATCCTGTGAGGTGGGCGGGGCTGAGAGAGCTCCGAAGAACTGTGACTAGCCCAAGGTCATCCAGCTAGCATGTGTGAATTCTCCAGTTAAGCCTCCACAGCAAAAGTGGCAGAGCGGGGAATCAAACCTAGTTCTCCAGGTTAGAGTGCACCTGCTCTTACACCACTACACCACACTGGCTCTTATATTCTACTGCAAAGCTAGCTGTGACCTGAGGGAGAAATTACTAAGAACTGTAGTAGCACCGTCTCATTGCAGTATAAACGCACACAAGCTTCTCCGACTATTACTGGCTGACCAGAAGTACCTCAGAAGTGGCAAACTTTTTTGTGAGCCACTTCCAATCAGTGGCTGTCTAGTTTTGGTAACTGCACAAAGTAAACTGTCAAATACAGGGAACTTTATTGACGTTTTTATTTATTATTGTCTTTTATCTTACAGTTTTTGAATGGGTCTAAGTACCACCAATGTTGTACATATTAATTTTAATTATGCCAATACAAATTTCTGAATCTCAGTCCAAATCTACTTTGAGGGAATCACACAGCCAACTGGCAATCACTAGATTTCACTCCACGTATTCAGCATTTCATTCTTTCTTCATTCAGAATGGTACCAAGAACATTTGAAAATAAATAGCAACTTCTAAACAGCCCATGCAGTTGCAGGAATGTACACGATCCCCCCTCCCCCCGCCAACAGCTCTCTGAAGTTATTGCTATATCTCTGCAGAGGATTATTTTGGTAACCCGCATATAAAACGTATCACACTATTCATAGCGATTTTTGTGCTTGGGAACTGTAATGGGCCAAGGCTAACTAAATAAGCTATTCCATGGAAACCGTCTTTAACATGATGCCAGGTGACTGGAACTCCATTGTCCTCCAGCCGTTTCTTGTACAATAGTCCATCATCCCTAAGAATATCATATTCACAGGTCAAAAGGAAAGTCTCGGGGAGCTGGCGTATAACCTCATCTTCTGCTAAAAGTGGGGAAAACCACGTCTCTAAAGCTGGTTTGCACAGTTCACCAAGCTGTTCGGAATATGGAGCTGGCTTTGTCGGCACATAACCTCTGACCTTAAACTCGTCTGGAATAAGATCAGCACTGATCCATTTCTTACACTTTGCCTTCATATCTTCAGAGACATGGGCACTGTTTAGAACTCCCATTAGATCCAACTTGAAAGCCTGAGTGAAATACTGGAAAGCTAGTTTGACAGCCCGTTTCTTGAACAAAATGGGGATAGAATGATTTTGCTGATAGGATGGCAAAGTAAAGTCCACTGCCTGGAGGAATGGATACAACAAGATCTGGGCTTGGATCCTTGGGACATCTCTTCGAACCGCCAATTCTTGGCAAAGCGCTGCAGCCATTGTGGCTCCGCTACTGTCGCCGGCGACGATGATGCGGTTAGGGTTCACTGCGTAAAACCTCGCGTTCTTCAAAAAGTATAATGCGGCTGTCAAAGAGTCCTGAGACTGAACTGGAGGAGGGTGCTCGGGAGATAAGCGATATCTAAAAGCAAACGATAGTCTAAATTCATCATCCCATGCTACAATGAGAACACGGCATCTTGCTGAATAATGTCATTTTAATCTTCTCATGCTGTCTGGTGAAACCATGTCTTAATCGTTATTGTTGGATGTATTTACTGTATTTGTTTTCACATACTTATAGGAAAATACTTATAGGAAAATACTTATAGGAAAATAAGTATTCAAATACTTTTTGAGTGCCCCCTCTGTTCACCACCGCTGCGGCATAAGCCCCCTTGGCCTTGTAGGAGCTCAGCTACCTTTTGGATCAATTAAGACATGACACTGGTTTCCATTTATAAGTTCTTCACTTCTGCCAGGCAGTTCACATCACTCCTGAAATCTGGAGCCCATACACCACACTAGTCTTCTCCCTCTTTCCCTACCTCCCTTTTATCTCCTAGGAGCTCCCTGCTCCAGCCTACTAGTGGTTGGTGAGCTGTCTGTCGAGCCCTGCCAGCCTGGGACTGGCTCTTCAGCTTTGCTGGCCCTCCTCCATGATTGGAACCTGGTTGGGGCTGTGCAGGCCCTACCCTTCTCTCTAAGGCTGCCCAGGGCTGCTAATTGCAGCTTGGTTAGGGCTGTGCTGTCCCTACCCTTTTCCCTGAAACTGTGGAGGCTTGCTCTTGCTGCTCAGGCCCTACTGCCAGTTCTCTGCAGTTTCTCACAGCTGCTGGCTTCCTGGAGGTCCCTGCACCTTGTGGGAAGTCCAGGAGCAGGGCTGCTAATTTTAGGGTGCTCCGGGGTCCCTGGGTGGGTGTCTGTGACAAGGAGAAGGGTGCACCAGCTGTTGGGGTGATGGGAGGCAGTTCCATCCCTGGACACACTTAGAGGAAAATAAGTATGTTCATACATTTATAGCTAAGAGATCCCAAAATTATCCTAATATATTTGTGAGTTACATCAGTTTGAATCATCCCAATATTCTATTCTGTTTGGGGAAGGATGTTAGCTCAGTGACAGAGCTTGGTAACAGAAGGCTCAACCTGTTTCCCTGAAAAGACTCTGCCGATCCTAAAAGCCAGTACTGACCCTGATAGACCAATGACAGCTTGGGAAAGGGTGACAGTTCAGTAGTAAAACATCTCCTATGCATGTACAGTGCATCAGATTAAACCTCCAGCAAACCTCTGTCTGAGATTCTGGAGAGTTGTTGCTAGTCCGAGCAGACCAGGAGTGGAGCGAGGGGGAACTGCACCTGCCATGCCTCTGCACAGGTGCACTCCCAGGGTGTCGCACCCCACCCCACCCCGTTGGTACTACACCACTGGAGCAGACAATTTATTTATTTATTTATTGTTATATTTATAAACCGCCCTCCCCCGAAGGGCTCAGGGCGGTGTACAGATAGATAGGTAGAGCACATTAAAGTCGGTAAAACCAAATTCAAATAAACATTAAATAATGGCTCTATATTATTAAATCAACCCCATTAAAATGCAGCGTTCTGACAGCAAATATATCAATGGCGTCCATCTACTAAATCCCCTTGGAGGAAGAAGGAAGGGGAAGGGACGGCATGGTCCATAGATGATGTAGAAAAGGGGGGGGGGAGCCATCAGCGGCCGGCCTCCCCGAAGGCCCGGCGGAACAGCTCTGTCTTGCAGGCCCTGCGGAAATCATTAAGATCCCGCGGGGCCCGCGTAGCTGGAGGTAGAGCGTTCCACCAGGCAGGGGCCAGAGCTGTAAAGGCTCTGGCCCGGGTGGAGGCCAGCCATTGAGGGGCCAGGGATCACCAGTAAGTTGGCCTCTGCTAAATGCACAGGCCGATTTGGGACGTATGGGGCAAGGCTGTCCCGCTGACTTTGATAGGACCACAGGATTCACAGGCTGAGCAAGCCCTTCCCACCTTCCCCCAATCCCCAGCAAGCCCTCCTGGCCTCTCACCAATCCCCAGCAAGCCCACCAATCCACTGATCAGCCCCCTGCCTGCCCTCACCCCCTGTCCTATCTAGGCCCGCTGTATTGCTTAACCTACAGCGGGCTTTGATGCTAGTATATAATAAATGCTTGTGATTGTTCTAATGTATAAATTATGGTTTTACAGTTGTTGTTAGCTGCCCTGAGGCTGGCTTATGCTGGAAAAGGGTGGGGTAGAATAAAAATAAAATAAACATTGCCCTTGCCTCTTACACACTGACTATTGCACAACAGCCAATGTCTTCATCCACAATATGTTTCAACTTTCTTCCTTCAGGGGAGGGTAAGGACAAACCTTTCTTCTGCTCCCATTTGAGCTGGGAAGTGATATTAGCCCTGCAGACATTTACTCAGCTCCTCAAAATACCAGAAGGAATATTGCTCGAGAGGTAAGCTGGGAAATAAATGATCCTTGTACTCTGTCCTTGGACAAAGCTGACCCTTGTATTCAGAATGTCTGTCCGTTCCGGGCTAATGAGGCAGACCCGCCTCTTGAGGTCATTTGGTGATTTCAACAGTTGAAGCTACTTACCCAATACACACAACCACCGATTCACTTTCTTTGGCCAAGTAGCGACACACCCTTTCGTAGGCTTCTGAAAAACAAAAACAAAAATTCCCACTGAAAATGACTGTGCTTCCTGCTAGTCTGAAGAGCGTAGCCATATTAGTTAGCACTAGAAGAGCTAGAGCTGCCTCTAGTAGCACCTGAGATGAAATTCTTGAGAGAAATGCATCTGAGGAATACGAAATGTATCTGAAGAAGGGAGCTCTGACCTTCAAAAGCTTGTACCCTCCTCCCCAAATATTGTCAATCTATATAGAACTGAAATCTTGCTTGTGTGCTTCCTGAAGATTACCTGATAGGTTCTAGCATGCAAAAAGCCCCAGATTCAGACTCTGTCATCCTCAGTGAAAGAGATCAGGTGCCAGATAATATGAGAGGCCTCTTCCGGAGTCCCAGGAGAACTGCCATTAGTCTTAATAGACAATACTGACCATGATAGATCATTTGTCTGATTCAATATCAGGTAGGTTAATGGGATCTCAGCCCCACTTTCCTCACAATGGGGTCTGTTGTGGGGAAGAAGGAGAAGACTTTATTGACTTTATATCCCACCTTTCTCTCCTGTAGGAAGACTCAGGGGAGCTTACAAGCTCCTTTCCTTTGCTCTCCCCTCAACACTTGTGAGGCAGGTGGGACTGAGAGAGTTCTGAGAGAACTATGACTAGCCCAGCAGGAATATAGGAGTGCAGAAACACATCTGGTTCACCAGTTAAGTCTCTGCCACTCAAGTGGAGGAGTGGGGGATGAAACCCGGTTCTCCAGATTAGAGTCCATTGTTATTAATCACTACACCACACTGGTTTTAGTGTACTAGAAAACAGTCAGAGTCATTGATGTTGAAGTATCCTTCTGAATTTTCTAAAGAAATAGAATGAAAAATTGTAGGAGTCTCGAAAAGGTCTTACTAATGCTTCCCACTACACCAATTCCTCCATGGAGATAGATTATTCCTCTCAAGTTCCCAACAGGCGTTGATAACTTGGGCCAATAAACTCTCACTGGCACGTGTTCAAAATACAAATTCTTGATGTACAGTTTTGGATCGTTCATTGATGGTACTCCATTGAACACCAGCCTCAATACTGCAATCTGACTGCATATGCCCAATTTCTCCAGATAGTGTCCCTTTAGAAAACAAGCAAAACGGGAGCAAGGTCAGTCTTTTGTCAATACATGTAGACATTTGAAACAACAGGGCAAAAGAAACAAGTATATTACTCATAGTATTATAACACAGGGAGTGAGGAAGGAAGAAGCTGAATTGACACAAATGTCATGAACTGTTCTTACTTCAGCATACTGTTATTAAAAGGTAAGAGAAAAATGTTTGAGTGCGTAATAGGCAGATGACAACTATACTTATAAATGCCCTGACATTGTGTAGTTAGCTCTGCCTCCTATGGCAGCCATTTTGTCATTGGCTTCACTTTCAGTGGCAGCCGTTTTGTGGTTGGATTCATCACCACATGTCAAAATGGGAGAAGTGCCCACAGGGTCAGAAAGGTTGGGTATCCCTTGCTTACTCAAAGGGTAGGATATCTTTCCAGAGGGTGTGAAGTGGAACCTTAGCAGATTGTATTATTTGCGGGGGGGGGGGGGGGAGACCCTAAGCACAAGCTTGTGATTTCTTTTAGCAGGATCAGTGAAGGTTAAGGAATGAAAGATGGAGGGAGCATCCCCCCATCAGTTGAAAGGTGAAAAGGTCTGCTCTAGACCAGTCTTTCCAGGCTGCTTTGCCTCAGAGAAACAAACATCTCTACCCTAGGACTGGCTTTGTGGTAATGACACAGCCTCTTGGTAGTTGCTTGGCATGTATAGGCTCAAAGGCGTGGGGGGGGGATGGCACCTGGGGCAACACCTGCTCCCCTCCCCCCACGCCTCCCATGCCCCACTTACCTTAGCTGGTGGGAGGCTGCCATGGGCCACCCCTTGGCCCAGCCCTGGCAGGCTGCTTTTTCAGCTAGCACAGGGGTAGGGAACCTGTGGCTCGAGAGCCGCATGTGGCTCTTCTGCCCTTGCACTGTGGCTCCACGAGCCGAGCCGCCGGCCCCATCCTTGCCCGCCCTGCAGGCAGCAGGGAGGGCGCACCAACTGCCCGTGGTCAGCTGGGCCGCGCCACGGGCTTCCCCTCTCGCCCACCCCATTGGAGCGGGATGGGCGCTTTCCCGGCAGCCAGTGAGGCTGAGCCGCCGGCTTCATCCTTGCCCGCCCTGCAGGCAGCAGGGCGGGCGCATCCATGCGCTTCTCAGAATGAGCAGAGTAAAAGGTAAAAAAAACAACCCTATATATATATATAGTGTTATCTTTATTTTAAATGTCCAAAATTATTTGCGGCTCCAAGTGTTTTCTTTTCCCGTGGAAAACGGGTCCAAATGGCTCTTTGAGTGTTAAAGGTTCCCTACCCCTGAGCTAGCAGAGCCTCCATTGGCTGAAGGAGCAGCCTGGTGGGGCCAGGCTGAAGCACCCATGATGACCCAGCCAGGATGCTCCTTCAGCTGGTGTAGGCTCTGCTAGTTGAAGGAGGAACCTGGCAGGGCGAGCCAGAGGGGAGGGGGTGGGGTGATTCTCCCCATGAGCGCTCTGTCTTGGCTGCGAGCTTCCAAAACTGGTGATGTCTCAAGAGCTTGAGTGGTGGCTTGGATCTAACCTATGTTTCTGCTAATGAAAAAGACAGCAGAGGGTTCGCTCTGACCAAAACGTTGTGCTGTGGATCACGGCCCCTGAATCCAGAAAAGCCACGCGGAGTGCATGCTGGGAAGGCAACTGGGAAGACTGTGTATAAAGCAGTGATGGCGAACCTATGGCACGGGTGCCAGAGGTGGCACTCGGAGCCCTCTCTGTGGGCACGCACACACAGAGTTCAACATGTGGGGAGCGGAAAATCACACACACCACACACATCTAGGCTGGCCTGGGCCACTGAGCATGGCATGCGCGCACCGCGGTGAGCAGGGAGGACACAGCTGGCGGGCCTGGTGCTTGTGCTCCGGGTGGCTGCTCCCCGAGGGGGGGGGGCACAGAGGAGGCAGAGATGCTAGAGAATTACAGAGCAGTGCTTGTAGGACTTGCTGGAGGCTAGAGCAGGCTGGCCCCTGCTCAAGCGGGTGGGGCGGAGGAAGAGGTAGCCAACCAGTTTTTTCTAAACTAAAACCTCAGCATAAAGGTTAAATTGCTGGGTTGGCACTTTGCGATAAATAACTGGGGTTTGGGTTGCAATTTGGGCACTCGGTCTTAAAAAGGTTTGCCATCACTGGTATAAAGGCTGGCTGGATCCAACACCGTTGTTCACCCCATGAGACCAAAGAGCTTGGTTTTCAAAAGATATTGTTGTCAAGCAGTTGGAAACATTCCACCCCTAAAATAAGCAATTTTACCAAATAGAATTAGAGCCTTCTAGGCTCCCTGGAGGAGCCGTGTGGCACAGAGTGGTAAGCTGCAGTACTGCAGTCAAAGCTCTGCTCACAACCCAAGTTCGATCCCGAGGGAAGTCAGTTTCAAATTGCCAGTTTAAGGTTGACTCAGTGGTCCATCCTTCTGAGGTCAGCAACACAAGAACCCAGCTCCCTGGGGCTAAAATGTAGATGACTGGGGAAGGAAATGACAAACCATCCCACAAACCTAGTCTGCCTAGTAAATGTTGGGACATGATATCATTCCTTGGTTTAGTAATGACCTGGTGCTTGCACAGGGGGATAATTTTAACTTTACCTTTAGGTCCATTGGACTCAATGAGTTTCAAAGGTATTATTAAAGGCTTTCATGGCCTGAATCAGGTGGCTGTTGAGGGTCTTCTGGGCCGTGTGGACATGGTCTGGTAGATTTCACTCCTAATGCTTTGCCTGCATCTATGGCTGGCATCTTCAGAGACACGTCATGGTAAGATGCCAGCCACTGATGCCAGTGAAACGTCAGGAGCTAAAACTATCAGGCCATGGCCACACAGCTTGGAAAATCCTCAACAATAGGCTTAGAAAGGTTTAACCCAGTTCAAGATTGCAATTAGTTGCACAAGTGTACGCATGTTGATTTAGAAGCAAATCTCCTTGAGCGCAATGGTACTGCAATTGCAAGCAAACATGCACTCAATTGCCCAATGCGAAGGGATAGATAATTAAAACATGAGCATGTGCATCTTTTGAAACCTGTGGACCTGAAACCTAAGCTTCTCCTCTTCATTGCTTTCCCTAGTCCAGAAAAAACTTCAACTTGTGAGAGGGCATGGCTTTTGGCATGTGGCCCCAAGGAGTTGTTGGTTGAGGGCAAATGTTCACTGTAAAGACACTGAGGTCCAAGGTGTCTAGACTGTATGTGAGTCATCATTCCACATTAATATGTTGTAGCTCAGAGCAATTAGCAGTGTTTTGCTCTCTTGTGCAGACTCCCTTCACAGATAGGATGTCCCCACGGCTGCGGACAACACAGTAGCCAAGCACTACGTCGACAGATGGGGTGGTACTGGTTCCCTATCCCTGTTCAAAGAAGCATCCTGTATCTGGAACGGGACAACAATGTTCACCTGTCAGCTATCCACAGCCCCTTCTGCACATTCATTCATTCATTCATTCATTCATTCATTCATTCATTCATTCATTTATTTATTGTTTAGGCTTTTATACCGCCCCATCCCCAAGGGCTCTGGGCGGTGTACAACATAAAATATAGGTAAAATATATTACTAAAATCTTTAAAACAGCGGTAACAATAACACTAATAATGACAATAATAGAGGCGTCCGGCCAACCCCATCTTTTCTTTAAAATTGTCCCCAGGAGAAAGGGGGCGGGGGGAGGGCAGCGGGCCACATTTGATGGTGGCCCAGATAAAAAGGCCAGCTGGGGGGCACCATGCAAAATAATGCACTTTCAATCCACTTTCACAATTTTTAACATGTACATGTTGCTATTTCGCACAGCTACAAAGTGCACTGAAAGTGGACTGAAAGTGCATTATTTTGCATGTGTGGAAGGCGCCCACTTGTCTGGGAAATCCAATGGGAGAGTAGATGCACTCAGCAGGAGTTATGTGCCCATGCACAAATGGCCCACGCAAGATGTTTATCTAACCCCAATATTTGACAGGTGGAGGCGTCTTCTTCGCTAACCCACCCAATGAAGATTGTGTTCACAATTTTGCATCAGGGCAGGGGTGGGCCTGACCTGCTTCAGGCTCCCCAGGCCGTGTTGGAAGCAGGGAGGGGAGTTGTCTCAGCTGGGTCCCAGGGCTGACAAGGAACCAGATCCAGCCTCCAGGTCACACGTTCGATACCCTTGATCTACCCAGCCACCAAGGCATTTTGCTTTCCAACGTATGAGCCACTTAAGAATGGACATCCCAATACATTGTCAAAGACTTTCACAGCAGAATCAACTGGCTGTTGTGGGTTTTCTGGGCTGTGTGGCTGCGGTCTGGTAGATTTTCAAAAAGATAAAAAAGGGAAAAGAGAAGACAAGGAGAGAAAGTAATGAGGGAGAAAAACGAAGAAAACCAGGAGGAGCTGGGTAGGCTGTCCTGAAAGCTCCCCAGCTCACTCACACTGCTGATTCTAGATTTTTTCAGAACTGGTGGGTCTGAATCCAGACCTCTGCAGTCCACCTGTCAAATGTTAAGGAATCTGGGGTGGTGGGAGCTCAGAAAAACTTGCTCTACAGCCAGCAAGACCACCCCTCTCCGCAATGTGTAGGCTGGGAGCACACAGAGGTTCAACGGGTATGAAATGCTATCCCACCAGAAGTCCTTCCATCCACTGGGAGTCCTTCATCTGGCAGATCTTGCTCCTAATGCTTCACCCACATATGTGGTTGGTATTTTCAGAGGCATGAGACAGGAAGATGCATTCCTCTCCATGGCACAGTCATGCCTCCGAAGATGCCAGCCATAGATGCGGGTGAAATGTCAGAAGCAAAACCTACCAGATCACGGCTACACAGCCCGAAAAACCCATAATAGCCAGCATACATTTCCTTCCACTGCTGGTGAATGTGGGGCTTATGTAAGCAGCATGATGATTTGAGAAAAAAGTAGTGAGAAGCAAACAGGTGTATCTAGGGAAAATGATGCCCGATGCAAAATCTGAGCCCCCCCTTCCCCCACCCGGTATGGGCAACCGGTTTCCCCGACCACAACCAAACAAAATTTTTGCACCAGGTCTTGAAGTCAGTGTATGGACCTGGGGAGGAGGAGGAGGTGTGTGGGGTTCATTTTCCACCCCCATGTGACTAAATGACCGCAGCCTAGGGACATTTAACCCCATATGTCCCACTGGGCAATACGCCCCTGGAAGCAAATTGCTCCAGGGCTCCACCGGAATCAGACTCAGTGCAGAAGCTATTTCCCCAAAACCTGGACCACAGCTTCTGTTTTCAAAATATGGATCCCTAATAGGGTCAGAATTCTGATGAAGCCAGAATGCATTTCCTGGTTTTTAACCCCCTTCCCGAATCATTTACCTGGGGGTGGCTTCCGCAGGGTAATTTTGACGGAGGTTTGACTGAGCCTTCCATCCCCTTTCCAAGTTCTATCACTGCTTCAAGGGAAGTACTGCAGACACCAGTTTGGTTTTCCCAAGGCAACTGTGCACTTTGTATGGACACAGCATATCACAAAGCCAGAACCTTCTGCCCACAATGAATGTGCTCTCCAGCTGTGGCACGTCTCCAACACATCATTTGCTGCTGTGTCCACAAACCCATTAAAAACTTGACCTACCTTATATAAAAGGCAAAACTTACCACTGCAAATGCAGAACTAAGTAACCAACTATATACCCATAGTTTTCGACGGTGTTTCAAATCAGGAGGGATGTGGGTCCTGTTGTAATCACGATGAAGGCTCCACACCAACACAGACGATGTCAAGACAATGCAGATACATAACGCTGTTGTCCACAGGATCTGAACAAAATCCATCCCCTTGGTTTAAACCACAAAGGAACTTCCCTTCTCTGCCAACTTCCAGAGTTCTGCCTAATTTAAGACCTCCTCCTTAGCAGACAGGGAGATACAAGAGAGAAAAAGAACACCCACACTGGCATTACTTGGGCAGAGGATGAATGAAAGGCATAATTTCTATACAGCTTATATACTGCAACTTTACTGAGTTCTAAAGTATATGTTATGTCAGTACTCCAAAGTTAATTGGCTTTCCTCATCGCTTTGGCAACATTGGTGCCAAGAATGTAATAATGTACACCTGTAATGCGTACACCTCTTCCTCATATTCCTAAAGCAAGAGCTGCAGGGTAATCTGTCTATTTATTTAGTTTACAAGGAACAGGATGTAGAATAGGACAATGGATAGGGAAAGGGGAGGTGACTGAGTGTAGGAGTCTCTGTTTCGTATGCAGAAAGTTCCAGGTTCAAACCCCAATGTTGCTAGTTACGAAGACCAGGCAATGGGTGACGTGAAAGCCCTCTCCTTGACACTCTGGAAGGTTAAAATAGACAGACCTGAGGCCCTGTCCGCACAACCAAAATAAAACATTTTGAGGCTGGAAATATTACATTTCCTCTGTGGAGTCCCACAAGGTTTTTACCTCAAAATGCTTTGGCAACGTTATATCTCCTGCCTGGAAACGTTTTATATGCATTCTCTTTTATAATGATTTTTTAGCTTGAAATGTTTTCAAAACATTTTCAGGGCTGTGCGATCTTTTTAAAACGTTTTTGCACACCACTCCGCCATCCCCGAATTTCCTCCTCGGTGCCATTTTCTGTCACATTGCTGCACTCACTCCATTCCCTTGTGCCTGATTATTTTTATCATTTTTTTTTAATTTGGGAGAGTTCAATCTTTGGCCCTTTCCCCACTTACCCTTTTCCGAGGGTTGCTGCGCGCAATTCCCAGCATGTGGCATCCCTGGCGCGCGCCCGAACGTCCCCACGACCCCGCGCTCTGCACGGGGTCATCAAAAGGCGCCCTTTGAAAGAGCGCCAGGAATGCCTTGCGCTGAGGGGCGCGACAGCAGCAGCATCGGGGCGGCTGCGCTGTCACCGCCCCTCTCAGTGGGGAGTGCCGAGGGACCCCTCGCTACTCTCCTCGAGTAGTGCGGGGCTTAAGGTAAGTGGGGAAAGGGCCTTTGATGCTTTGATTACACGATCTATTGAGAATTGCAGCTCGGGGCATTAAAGCATCAAAGCATGGATGCCACAGAGAGTTTTTAGAAGCAGAAAAAACAAAATGGCGGCCCCCTCCATCTGAGGGGGCGAGGGCAGACAAATGAAGGGTGGAGATAAAAAACGTTTTGCAAATGTTCTGCAAACTTTTTGGGAACTTGTGTGGAATAGTCCTGAGTCTCCTTGCTGGACCCATGGTCTGACTGAACTGAGCCTAACTGAATCTAATTCAGACTGAACTGAATCTAACCTTGCTGCATCAGTGGGTTGGCACTCCCTGCCCAGAGATGGGGGATGGGTGTTAGGATTTCCAGATCCAGGTTTGGACACTCCTGGAGATTTCGAGATGGAGCCTGAGAAGAAGCAGAGTTTGGATTGATATCACACCTTTCTCTCCTGTAAGGAGGCTCAAGGTGGCTTACAAGCTCCTTCCCTCCCTCTCCCCACAACAGACACCTTGTGAGGTATCTGGGGCCCAGAGCGTTGTGAGAGAACTGTGACTAGAGCAAAGTCACCCAGCAGGAATATAGGAGTGGGGAAACACACCTGGTTTGCCAGATAAGCCTCTGCTACTCAGGTGGAGGAGTGGGGAATTAAAACCGGTTCTCCAGGTTAGAATCCACCTGTTCTTAACCACTACACCACACTGGCTGAGGAAGACAGGGACCTCAGTGAGGTGCAATGGCATAGAACACCCCGCCCCCCAAAGCATCCACTTTCTCCAGGGATACTGATTTCTGTAGTCTGGAGATGAGCTGTAATTCCGGGGAATCCCCAGGTCCCACCTGGAGGCTGGCACCCTTAAATTCAGTACAACTTCCTGTGTGTTTATAAGTGGAGCCATGGGTCCAGCTTAAGATTCTGAGCTGACCAATGTAAAGGTACCTGCTTGCTGGAATTTGTTTTTCCAGGATGGGGCAAGAGGGAAGAGGGGATATCTGCCAAAAGGACCCAGCCCAGTTAATGTGCAAATCATTTACAACCTACTGGAGGGGTTATTACTCTTAGTCTGATGCCATTGACTTGTGAAAGGGATTTAGCAAAGGCTCTCGGATTCCTGACTGTGAACTCTGATAACAGAGATTGACCAAGAACTTGAAATCCATGATGGAGAGTTAAGCTGGTCATGGAGAAGTACCTGCCATCAACAAGAGCCACCACGGTGTAGTGGTTAAGAGCAGGTGGATTCTAATCTGGAGAAATGGTTTGATTCCCCACTCCTCCACCTGAGTGGCAGAGGCTTATCTGGTGAACCAGATGTGTTTCTGCACTCCTACATTCCTGCTGGGTGACCTTGGGCTAGTCACAGTTCTCTCAGAACTCTCCCAGTCCCACCTACCTCACCAGATGTCTGTTGTGGGGAAAGGAGCTTGTAAGCCACCTTGAGTCTCCTTACAGGAGAGAAAGGTGGGGTATAAATCCAAACTCCTCCTCCTCCTCTTCTTCTTCATGTGGTTGTGGTGAGAAGTGCCATCAAGTCACAGCTGACTTAAAACAAGAGACATTCAGAGGTGGTTTGCCATTCCCTGCCTTTGTGTGGGCTGAGAGAGAACTGAGAGAGAACTGGGACTGGCCAAGGTCATCCAGCTGGCTTCATGTGGACGAGTGAGGTTCTCCAGGTTAGAGTCTGCTGCCGTTAACCACTACACAGCACTGGCTCCCTGGCACCTTCCTGCCCCCCCGTGTATTTCCAGCTCCCAGCAATGTTAAAAAAAAAAGGTTGGGTTTAGCATTATCCAGTATTTTCCTTTATCCGCAAGGCAATTCAGGTAATGAAGCCATTCCTGCAGAATGCTCCTTGGTGAAATATATCTAACTAGCAGTAAAGGTTTTTCAGGGAGCAGCAATGGCATAGTGGTTAAGTGCACTCTAATCTGGACAACCGGGTTTGCTTCCCTGCTCTGCCACTTGAGCTGTGGAGGCTTATCTGGGGAACCAGATTAGCTTGTGCACTCTAACACATGCCAGCTGAGTGACCTTGGGCTAATCACAGTTCATTGGAGCTCTCTCAGCCCTACCCACCTCACAGGGTGTTTGTTGTGGGGGGGAGGAAGGGAAAGGAGATTGTAAGCCCCTGAGAGTCTCCTTGCAGAAGAGAAAGGTGGGGTATAAATCCAAACTCAAACTCCTCCTCCTCTTCTTCTTGTACAAACAGATACAACAGGCACTAGCATCTGGGTGGGAAACCTCCAAGGAATAGCAGGATTGGGAAGCAGAGGCCGGCAATGTCAAACTCTGAACACCTCATGCCTTGAAGACCCTACGGGGTCGCCATATGTCAGCTGTTACTTGACAGCATTTTTGACCACTAACAGGGGACCCCAAAATGCATCAAAATAATCATGGGAGAAGAAGATTCACATCAGGGAGATTTGACTGAAGCAACAG
>NC_059440.1:23561895-23581323 GCF_021028975.2 Sphaerodactylus townsendi
GGGGGAAAACTCTCAATCAAGCAGGCCGTTGTACCTTTAAAATGGGTTTCATTAAACACTGTAAAACAAGAAGAAGTGCATTTTAAGTAATGAACATTCGCTCACGAAGCATGCCAGAGCTGACTAAGAGACAAGGGAGGAAGTTTGGACAGGGTTTCCTGAATGGGTGAGAGTTATTCCTCTGAAAGGGACATCCAGCAGTGCTAAAGAAGAAAACGACCAGCCTTTCCGTGACCAAAGGAAAGAGCCAACACAAAAGTGGGGTTTCATCAGGGGTGTACCACCCAGGGGGACATATGGGGTCAAATAGCTATGGCCATTTAGTCATGTGGGGGGTGGAAAATCACCCCCACACCACTCCTCCTTCCCCCTGGGTCCATACACTGATGCAAAAAAAGTAGTTCGGTCAGGGCGGGGAGGGCAGCCGCCCACAAGGGTGGAGGGAGTCAGATTTTGCACCAGGCTACGTTTTCCCTAGATAAGCCTCTGGGGTTCATGCGTTGATCCAGAACGCAAGCACTATGGATGGCCAAAGGACCGACATACGTAGCCCCAAATGGGCCCCGAGGCGGTTTGTGGCAAGCTGGCTGGAAAGCCAGAGACAAAGAATTGATTTCTTTTTCAGGGTTTGAAAAGGATAGGAGAGGCTTAATAGGTCATCCAGACCAAAGCGATTGCCTTGCTTATTCTCTTAAATGGTGATTGATTAATGAGGTGGGTACAGATAGGATAATTAATGGTCTGCTCAAAGCACTGATTAAATATGACCTTAAGGTGACACAATAAGGATTAGCAAACCCAATGACGGAAGCCCCTCCCTCCTTCCCCATCGCCTCTGGGGTGCCGAGTCCCAAGAGAGCGGACTGAAAATAAAACAGCCAATATTCTAATGTCCATTCAGTCACACCTTAAGGATATGGGGAAAGTTCAGCCGCCAACTTTCTTCTTGTCCATAGTTTGACATTCAAGATGGCTTCCAAAATCCTCTGAGAGGCATCCATTTTGTCTTGCTCTTATGCAGTGTCTTGCTCTTATGCCATTCTTTGACCCCATGCCTTTGTGGCAGGAGGAGGGGACCAAACATTTACACTCAATGTAGTCACCAAAGACAGGGATACTCCAGCTGGAGCAAGGTGCTCTTCAAATGAGACTCGGCTTCTAAGGATGACTTTCACTCCAACTACTAGGTATTGCTGTCCAATTTTGCTTGTATTGCCATTTTCTTAGGACAACTGCTAACATTAACTACTTTAGAATGTTGTGGGTTTTCCAGTTTGTATGGCCGTGTTCCAGTAGTATTTTCTCCTGATGTTTTGCCTGCATCTGTGGCTGGCAGCTTCAGAGGATGCCAGCCACAGATGTAGGGAAACGTCAGGAAAAAATACTACTGGAACAGGGCCATACAACCCGAAAACCCACAACATTCTAGTGATTCTGGCTGGGAAAGCCTTTGACAATACATTAATTACTTTGTTGATATAAGTACTATCCATGTGTGCTCTGTCAATGCTATTGAGACAACCCAACAGAAATTACACTGAAAAAGGCTCACAGCAATTGCTGTCTACTTTCAAATAAAGCCTTCTTATAAGTATAATGCTTGTCCAAAACGACAAACAATACAAAGGTATTACAAGGTATCTGAAATACAGACCATAATAGCACGGATAAAAATCCTATGCTGTACAAAACATCTACTAAGCTAACTGGAACCCAGATGTGAACCTGTGTCAAACAAATAGGAAACTAGTGGAGCCTTGAAGTTTGTTCAAGACTGGTGCACATCTGGGTTCCAGTGAGTTTAATGCACAGGTGTCAAACTCGCGGCCCTCCATATGTTATGGACTACAGTTCCCACCATCCCCTGCCAGCATGATGGTTGCAGGGGATGATGGGAACTGTAGTCCATAATATCTGGAGGGCTCTGTGTTTAACACCTATGTAATTTATTTAGAAGAAAGCCGCTTTGTGTGGCCTCTATTCTTGAAAGAGGGGAGCAGGTTTTTTGGGGGGAAGCACAGGCCAGTCCAACCAAGGAGCGGTTGCCAGGAGCCAGCCCCCCACCCTGTGCTTTTCAGAAAAGTGGGGGAGACTCTATGGGGAAGAGGGGACCAGAAATGACATCTTGCACATCTGCCAGCCCCTGAGCTGCAGCTTCCCAGAGCTCCTGGGAGAGGGGATCCGACCCCTGTGCACAGTGGATGCCAACAGCCCAGGACAGCGCCACTCTGACCGCCGCCTTCTCATGGGACCTCATGTGCAGGTTGTGGGCCCCCCGCTAACTTTCTGAGGCTCTTTAGCCAAGGAGCTCCTTTACAAAAGGGATGCCAGCAGCCCGGGACGACGCTTCTCAGGGCGCTGCCTTCGCACTAGGCCGCAGGCGGAGGTTGTGGGTGACTCCGCTAATGTTCCAAGCCTCTTGGAACTGGCAGGCCCTTTGGACAATGGAGTCGAGAGCCCCTAGGGCGGCCTTCCTCAGGCGCCGCCTTCGCACGAGGCCGCACGTCGAGGTTGCATAGTGTTGGAGCCTCTTTGGAGCAAAAGCCCCAAAAGCAAAAGTTCCAAAAGTCCCCAAAGTGGATTGCCGCATGTGGATTGCCACATGTGCAGAAGGGGCCTCAGCTTGCAGTACCTATGTCCATTTGGGTTGTGATGGGACTGGAATCATAACAGGACATCTTGAGACTAAGGACCAGCCAGGTCACACTGACATCTCTTTACTTTTATGCATGTCAAATCAGGTCTGAAAGTCATTAACTGAATGGCAAATGAAATGAATAAACTATATGTGAAAAAGGTACTTGAATGATTCACAGAAGTGAGCCTGCGAGTTGCCATTAAGTCAGACACCATTTCAGGATGGAATTGCAAAGAGTTCTTAATCAATGGCGAAAGTAGAGTTGTCATTGCGGTGGAGCTGTCCATGGTCCTTGAAGCTGATTTTTTTTACCCGGAGGGCATATTCACACATGCAGAATAATGCACTTTCAATCCACTTTCACAATTTTTGCAAGTGGATTATGCTAAAGTATGGAAGCCGCTAATTGTATTTTTGGGACGCTCAAGGATTACAAACACTTGACACTGAATCTAATAATAATAATCTAATTAATACTAATGCTAATGCTAATGCTAATGCTAATACTAATACTAATACTAATACTAATACTAGTACTAATACTAATAAAGCTTGCAACTCTAGTTAATAATGGTGATATTTATAAAGTCACTAGAAGGTGAATAAAGATAAAAGACAATCAATTTTAAGTCAAATATTAAGCATGAGGGATAAGATTAGTTTTAAGATTTATATTAGAGATAAGATTGGAAATACATATACAAGTAAATTATGTTATGACGTAAGATATGACAAAAGATTTTCATAGAAATGTTATGTTGTGTTGTTTGGATCTAAGTGCTTTACTCAAAGCAGAATTTGGAACTGTACTTTGGTCTGTCCATCCCCAGCAGGAAGTTGTAGATTTTAATGTAATCCATTAAAAAAACCAAATAACTGGTCATATGATTATTTGACTGAATAAGCTGAGTCTATTATGTATTCCTGAGAGCTTTGTAATTTATGATGGGGAGGGTTGTTCTTGATTCTTGATTATTTTTTGTATAATATTGTTGATTGTTGGATTAAAAAAAGGAAAGAGAAAAAAAGAAAGTGGATTGAAAGTGTATTATTCTGCATGTGCTAAAGTGCTCAAAGCGATGCCGTCTGCCAAATGCTAAAATTATGTTTCCCAAATTTCTGATTGCTGATTCCCCCTCCTTAACGGAATTAAAACATTCTACATTGTTATGTCCAGAAAAGTTAGAGTGTAGTAAAGAGTGGCATTGCCCTCCTAATTCAGAATCACACCATCCTAAGCCTACTGACCTCAAAAGTATGTGGGACCCGGGTCCTGAAGAATGATCCAAACCCACCCAAAGCAGAAATGCAACAGATTCACCTTTGCGCTGTTAATAGTATAATTGTTTCTCCCCAATGCAATGTTTGCATGCCCTGACACACAGCTGGAGAATTCTACAAGTGTGCATTTAATTAGCTACAACATTAATACATCTAATATGATATTCATGCACAAAAAAATGGAGGGGGCATGGATTGCAGTTCCCATTTGCTGAGAAGTGGAAGGCCAATTTACATGTGAGCTTTTGTGGACGAAAGGAGGCTCCTCTAAGGTTCCCATAAATGTCACACTTAGTTTTGTAGACAACTCTGGTTTCTGTAGCTATAATAAATACACATTAGCACTTATTACATTTTATTGTGTTTTGAGAGTCTTTAGCTTAATAGGCCCATTTTTTAAAAATTCCTTAGCAATGTTAAAAAAGATAGATAGGTAGACAGATAGGTAGGTAGGTAGGTAGGTAGGTAGGTAGGTAGGTAGGTAGGTAGGTAGGTAGGTAGGTAGGTAGGTAGGTAGGTAGGTAGGTAGACAGATAGGTAGACAGACAGGTAGGTAGGTAGGTAGGTAGGTAGGTAGGTAGGTAGGTAGGTAGGTAGGTAGGTAGGTAGGTAGGTAGGTAGGTAGGTAGGTAGGTAGGTAGGTAGGTAGGTAGGTAGGTAGGTAGGTAGGTAGGTGGATGGATGGATGGAGGGAGGGAGGGAGGGAGGGAGGGAGGGAGGGAGGTACTTCAGCTGTGAGAAACCATCCATGTCAGTATCCATATCTGTAGTTACAAACGTTTGATGAAATTTACTATACTATTTAATCCACTCTGAGCACCTGAGAATGAGAAAAGCCAGTGATTGACAAAGAACAAAACTCCGTGGAATCCATCTTCAAGTTGGTACCAGGTTACACCAACACCACAGTCCTCTAATCGTTTCCTGTACAGAAGTCCATCATCCATAAAAACATCATATTGACAAGTTAAAATATAAGCTTCGGGAAGTTTTTGAACAACAGCCTCTTCTGCTAAAAGCGGGGATATCGTTTTCTCGAAAGCTATTTTGAATCCTTCATATGTTCGTGTGGGATTGGAAGAGGGCCGTGGAGACCTGTACCCTTCCCATTTACATTCCTTGGGGAGATTTTCTGGCCCCAGCCATTTACTATACTTTTGTTTAATATCTTGAGGAATGTGCCAACCTTCTAAAACATCTTTCACCAAGGACATATCCTGCTGAAGATACAGAAGGCCAAATTCCACAACTTGGTTCTGGAAAAAAAGGGGAATACGACTGTTCCTTTGATAGGAAGGCCAATTGAAGTCCACACCTTGAAGATAAGGGTATATCAGGCTTTGAGCCCATATTTTGGGGAGATCTGCTCTATTCACCAGGTTCTGACAAACACTAGCGGCTATTGTGCCCCCACTACTATCCCCGCTAATAATGATCATGGCAGGGTTGACACCAAACTTTTTGATGTTCTTCATGAAATATGTCGTAGCGGTAAGACAGTCGTTGAACTGGGCTGGATAGGGATGCTCTGGGGCCAAACGATACCTAAAGTAAGGAGAGAAGGACAACATTGTTTCACACATATCTGCGGCCTAGTTTATAACAGAGAGCTCCTATTGCCATTCTATGAGGTGCTGTGATGGAAGTGAATTATCATTAACGTTTCAACTTCTGAGAAGGAAAGGGAAAGGGCTGCACCATATTTGCGAGAGAATGAACAACTTCCACACGACAAATGCAAACGGTATGATTGCTTGGAAAATCCACATTTTTGGCTAAGAGTTAAAGGAACTTTTATCCCACACTACATTAGCAGTACATTTTTTTTGCGAAGAAGTGTTTGGAGCAAAGGCAGGAAACTTTCCTTGGTCCTGAGCAACAGCTTTGTGAACCTGCCATTGTCTGTGGGGAGCATCAGGTGAGGAGGCTGGCAGGGTGTGGTCGAGAAGGAGCTGTCCTTGGTGCTGAGCAACAGCTTTGTGAACCTGCCATTGTCTGTGGGGAGCATCAGGTGAGGAGGCTGGCAGGGTGTGGTCAACAAGGAGCTGTCCTTGGTGCTGAGCAACAGCTTTGTGAACCTGCCATTGGCTGTGGGGAGCATCAGGTGAGGAGACTGGGGCTTATGCTTCTCTACACATTGTGTGCAGATGATGCGAGCTCTGTTTGGAGTTAGGGTGGGCCTGCCAGCCTTTTTAAATATTTAACTATTTAAATACTATACAGATCTGGTTGTTGTGGGCTTTCTGGGTTGTGTGGTCGTAGTCTGGTAGACCTTGTTTTTAATGTTTCGCCTGCATCTGTGACTGGCATCACAGAGAGAAGTGCGTTACCACAACCACACAGCCCAGAAAGCCCACAACAACCAACTGAGTCCGGTTGTGAAAGCCTTTGACAACATACGGATCAATTAGTTAAACTAGTTAAATCAAGCTGTTGTTTCATCATGTCTTCTTGCACTAGGTTCCACACCATGGAAGCTTGCTGGTGTTAATGAAGAGGATGACGTGTAAAGTGCAGTTTGAGCCACAGCTGACATATGGCAACCAAGTAGAGCTTTTGTGACAAGAGACTAACAGAGGTGGTTTGCCATGTCTTTCCTCTGCATAGCAACCTTGCTATTCCTTGGTGGTCTGTCATCCAAGTACTAACCAGGGCTGACCCAGATTAGCTTCTGAGATCTGATGAGATCAGGCTAGCCTGGACCATCCAGATCAGAGTATGAAGATTATGCCTCTGCCCCCATTCTGAAATGTTCACTTACCCAACAGACACCACAAGGGAGTTGCTCTCCTTGGCAATTCCACGGCACACTCTTTCATAGGCATCTAGGAGGAATCCATGGGACCATTAGGACAGGAGTTACACCAACAACATCCATTGGTGCATCATACGTAAGCACATGTAAGCCCAAGCAGCTAAATATAGAAAGGGGGAAATAATGCATCTGGGAGGCAATTCTCGTGCTTATGCTGCTAAGGATCCTGTTATCCACAGCAGATTGCAGACACCTCTTTCTCCCCCTGTTCCATCTATTTATATCTATTACCCCTCTAGTCAATATTGTATGAAGCTTCTTTTCATGTATTGTTTTGCAGAAGCCCAAATCTACTCCTGCACCTTGGTCTGAGAGTTCTGAGAGAACTGTGGCTGGCTCAAGGTCACCCAGCAGGCTTCAGGTTTCCAGATTAGAGCCCACCACCCTTAATCACTACACAACACGGGCTCTCTGTAAAGAAAAACAGCAGCACAGCAACGAATTAGAAGCAGAAAAACTGCTTACTGCCTCTCAAAATGCCCCAGTCCCTGCCTCCATAACCACAGGTAGCTTTTCTTCTTTAGCAGACACTTGGCTTTCTGTTTCTTACCAATACTTCCAAACATTCCAATTCCACCATGGAAGTAAAGGATTCCTCTCCATCCACCGTCAGACGAACCCTTTGGCTGGTACATCCTGACTGGCACGCCATCAAAGTTCAGGTTTTTAATGGAGAGTTGTGGATCCTTTAGGGGTGGAATTCCATCCATGAGGAACCTCAGCAAGCTGTAGCCAACTCTGATGTGCATTTTGTTCAAGACATAGTTCTGTTGATAAAGTACGGGAGTTGCCTTACTGGATTTCAGAATACTATGTCGTAATCAGATTATGTTTATCTGTGCCACAGATCACACTGAAAAGGAGGAGGAGGAGGAGGAGGAGGAGGAGGAGGAGGAGGAGGAGGAGGAGGAGGATTGGATTTATATCCCACCTTTCTCTCCTGTCAGGAGACTCAAGGTGGCTTACAAGGTCATTTCCCTTTCTCTCCCCACAACAGACACCTTGTGAAGTAGGTGGGGCTGAGAGCGTTCTGAAGAACTGTCACTGGTCCAAGGTCACCCAGCAGGAATGTAGGAGTGTGGAAACACATCTGGTTCACCAGATAAGCCTCTGCAGCTCAGGTGGAGGAGTGGGTATTCAAACCTGGTTCTCCAGATTTGAATCCACCTGCTCTTAACCACTATACCACGCTGGCTCTCAGAATATCCCTGTGTTGGGTATTGCCATGAGTTGTGATTTTTCTCAGGAGATTTCTTGAAAACTATCAAAGCAGTGTAAGAATCAAGATATTCAAGAAATCTTGCTAGAGAGCCCCAAATACTTCTAGGGATCATCTATGACTGCAGATGTCTGTAGGCATCAGCATTTCAAGGTATCTCACGCATGGGCATGCGTGGCCTCATGTCCCAGCTGGTTTATGGTGACCCCATAAGGTTTTGAAGGCAAGAGACATTCAGAGATGATCTGCCATTACCTGCCCCTCCAAGGGCTGAGAGAGTTCTAAGAGAACTGTGACTGACCCTAGGTCACCCAACAGGTGGCTGTTGTGGGTTTTCCAATCTGTGTGGCTGTAATCTGGTTGTTTTTGCTCCTAATGTTTTTCCTGCATCTACAGCAGGCATCTTCAGAGGCATGTCATGGGGACAGAAATACATCTCACTGTGGGACCACTAGGAACCACTGTGAAACACATTTCCCTGTGACATGCCTCTGAAGGTGCCAGCCATAGTTGCGGGCAAAACATTAGGAGCAAAAACTACCAGAACACGGCCACACTGCCTTGAAAACCCACAAGAGCCAGTTGATCCAGTTGTGAAAGCCTTTGACAATACATCATCCATCAGCCTTCAAAAGGAGGAGTGGGGAATGAACCCAGTCCTCCAGGATATTTCATGAGAGCCGAAAATATTGCTCGGTTTTCAGGAACTGGTCCTGCCTGCTTCCTGATTGGCTGTCAGGTATAATTGATCCCATTTGCCCA
Source organism: Sphaerodactylus townsendi (assembly GCF_021028975.2). Taxonomy (NCBI): domain Eukaryota; kingdom Metazoa; phylum Chordata; class Lepidosauria; order Squamata; family Sphaerodactylidae; genus Sphaerodactylus; species Sphaerodactylus townsendi. The sequence continues at coordinate 23,570,611 of NC_059440.1, forward strand.
TATCGTTTCCACCCAATCCATGCAACACTGGATATCCAGAGTTAATCCCGTTGCACAAACAACCAAACTGGTGAGAGGATTTGAGGTGGAGTCACTGGTTCATTGTTTCATAGGCTACTATCGAAAGATTAGCCATACTGACAAAGCTGGTATTCCCTGTGCTCAGAATATGAGCTTCAGGATCTTGAAATGTTTGCTTAATGCAAAGGAGAGCATCATGTTCATTGAGGATTATACATCTGAGGCCTTCTTTCTTATCCTCAATTAAGTTTTTCTTTTTACTGCTATGGCACAGAAATAATAGCCAGTCAGCCGGCCAATGGCTAGAAGGAAGGAAGATTCCCCATGCTTCCTTCCCTACTGTTCCTCTCCTTCTTCTTCTAAGCAGGGTTATCATGGGCCCCTTCCGCACACTCAAAATAATGCGTTTTCAAACCACTTTCACAACTGTTTGCAAGTGGATTTTGCTATTCCGCACAGCTTTAAAGAGCACTGAAAGCAGTTTGAAAGTGCATTATTCTGCATGTGCGGAATGAGCCATGGTTAGAACTTTGATAGGAGACCACTAAAGAAATTTAGGGTTGCTGTGCAGAGGCAAACCACCTCTGCCCATCTCCATACTTTAATAGGAGACCACTGAGGAAATGTAGGGTTGCTATGCAGAGTCAAACCACCTCTGCCCATCTCAGTTGATACATTGATAGGAGACCACCCAGGAAGTCTAAGTTTGCTATGCAGAGACAAGCCACCTCTGCTCATCTTAGTACTTTGATCGGAGACCACCCAGGAAGTCTAGGGTTGCTATACACAGGCAAAAACAGCCTCCTGAACTATTACATTTAACTACAAACCCAAATTCCCAGCTCCACAAAACTGGGTAGTTCAAGATATTCATTGATCAAAATGCAGATTATTTTTCTTTTCTTTTTAACATCAACTACTGTTTGATTTGTGTCTGCTTCTGGAAGCTGCCACCAGAAACCATGAGAAAGGCCAGAGTGGTTCTCTTTTTTGTTGTTTTGTTCAAAGATTTTGCAACTTTTTAAAATACATAAATTCTAATAAAGAATCTAAGGATAAAACAACAGTCGTATGTGTTTGCTAGTATTAGTTTATAAAATCCGACTATTAAATTATAATTATTATCTATTCCCTTTCCCCCTTTTCCCCCTTTTCCAACACTAAAACCTCAAAAATACATATATCAAACTTCAACCATAGATGTTTTCCCCCCATTGTTATTCTTACAGTTAGAAATAACACGAGAAATATATTTTCCATTCATCTTGAAATTAGGTTTCCTATGCACAAAACTAATTAATCTTCCCATTATTGTGTATTCTCTAGCTTTATTTTGCCAGTTCTCTAAACTTGGACATACTTCTGCCTTCCATTTTGTTGCAAGTACGATTCTAGCCTCTATCATTAAATATCATAACAGTTCTGAGATGGTTGTGGTGGGTTTTTCGGGCTGTGTGGCTGTGGTCTCTATGCAATAAGGGACAAGATCCACCAGACCACAGCCACACAGCCCAGAAAATGGCCACAAAGCCCAGAAAACCCACCACAAGCAGTTGAATCCACCCATGAAAGCCTTTGACAGTTCTGAGATTATTGAAATGTGGTTTGGGGCTACGCCTAGTAATGTTTTAGCAAGATAGCAGGGGCACATTGAACACTCTGAAAGTGTTCTGAAGTATAGAAGATGGTTCTTCAAATACTACAAACCCAAACAATGGAGATGGGTTGAAGCCAACCAGCTTTTCTCCTGCTCAGCAAAAAAAAGAGGGGTTCCCATTGGCCACTCGAAAAGGTTAGGTTGAAGGATCATGGAAATCGACTGTACGAAAGCCCTGTAGGTAGGGACAATGGCAGGAAGAGAGGGAGAATTTGATATGATTCAGCAATGATGCTATCTGGAACCAGCGTTAGAGCCAGCACCTTGAACTGTGCTCTGAGCACAAATGAGTCAGGCATCAATGGAGATCTTAATCAGGTGAAATCTGTACCTAGATGTTTTTGCAGAAATGGCTGAAATGCCTCCCAAAATGGAGGCAGAAGTTGCCCAGCTTCTCTGCAATAAAGGTCTCATGTTCACTGTCCACCCTGGTAATCTTAGCTATTAAAAAATGAACTTACCAGACCAAAAGCGATGATCAACAAGCAGTGTAAACATCTCAGTTTGAAGGACTGAGAAATTCCAGGAGGGATTTCTGTCTTGGTGATGTGGTAGTGGATAGCCCATGTTACCAGCAACAGAACTGCAGTAAGTAAAACAGTCCCCAGCAATAACAGAATTGAGAGAAAATCCATTGGGTGTCCTCTTCTAAGACTCAGCACCCAGAACTATATCAACTATCTGCACAATGGTCTAGAGAAATGTGGAGGCATTACTTCATGTAAAGCTTAAGCCTACATAAACTCAGCCGGAATACCGGTCTGTTCTCCCATAGGATTAAGTGACAGCAATCCAGATTGAATTTCCCAGACATTTTTGTAAGTGCCTACGTAATAACAAATTCCAAGTCAGCATTCCTGTGTTGAATTTACAATATCAAGGTGAGTTTTGAGGTGTTTCCCTTTGGCTTATTTCAGCCTGAATGTACATTGGAAAATCTTGCACATGCACAAGTAAGTGATGTTACTGTTGCTTCGGTACTGGGATGCTTTGGGTATGGCCCCTTAATGGACTATAACAACTGGTGTGTTCTGCACTTCTGGGCTCCTGCTTGGACAGCTGGTGAGGAGCAGGGATCTCTGTGAGCCACCATTGGTCCCCGGATAAAGATTCTACCTGGATCTTCCATACGAACCTGATCCAAACTATCAAATCAAATAAAACCACTTTTACATTTATATTTAGGTATATGTGAGCTACATTATACTAAATTAGATCTTTGGTCCATCAGAGTCAGTACTGTCTACTCAGACTATACTCAGTTCAACAAAAAGATGATAGTAGGGCTAAATATTCCTCCACCACAAATCAAGCATGCCGAACCTTCTTTGTTGTAGAATGCTCCTCTTGTATCTTAGTGCCTACCTCACCCATTTACCCCCAACCCATTTGAAAGTAAAAAATACATTTTGGCATGAATGCTCTTGTATCAAAGCATCATGTTTAATAATGCGAAAAAATGGTTTAGCAACGGCAGTGTATAAATATGAATGATAATTCTCATATTTGTTCGGGACTATATTTGAATGTGGAAGCATATAATTTTCTCAATTGCTGCACCTCAGCAGACTGAACTTTTACCTGAAATGGTGGGAGTCTGCCTCTTTTAGAGCTGGGGAATTAGTGAGAGCCGCTCTTGGCTTAGCAAAAGACCGGGCAAGCTCAAGATCATGGCTGCTTATGTATATCAAGGTCAGCTTTTGTAAGAAATCTGCAGGAGAGCAAATAAAGTTTAACAAATTTGTTTAGGGAAAATAGGGGTACGCAAGCACACAATAATCAAAGCAGCAGTCCTAGGATGTAAGCAATATTGATAGGTTTGGAGTAGATGAAAGGAATTGGGGAGTAAGGGTTAAAATCACTTGATCTTGGAGGAGAAATGTCCTGTGAACAGAGCTGAGTGACCAACTCAATCTCTGGCAAAGAAAGAATATGCATTGAGAACAATATCAAGAGAGAGGCAGTGTCCAGAGGTATTGAACACTGGTTATTGGGAGAAGAGATTTCTTATAGGGTTATGCAGAGTGGCCTTTAATCTCCTGGGACAAAGGGGTGTCCTACCTTTTCAGGGAAAGCAAGATACAAGCATCAACTTTAAGTGTTGAGTCATTAATCTAATGATCTGAGTACTTCGCCTGCTGTTCTGAGTCAGGAGTGTCCAGAAGTGGGCAGAGAGCTGAGTTGATTATAGCTGTAAAACAATGACAATGTAAACAAGGTGGTCTTTAGAAAGAAATTAGTCAGAGGAAGAACTTTAAAATAGTACAATACTGCCAGGAACATTTGGAACAAACTCATTAACAAGTCCTTTGCCTTCGCAGGGCGAATAGTTCAGGGCTGGAGATGGGAATGCTTTCCAAGACAGAAACATTGTGTTCTCTTAATCCCTTTAGAAAAGATGTGAAGCAAGTATTTTGCAAGGCAGATATTGGGCAGAGGCAAGTCCAAACAAGATTTTACTGTCCTTGTGGGTACACTAGCCAATGCAGAGAATGGGCTCCTCATTTTGGTACAGCACTGATAGGCACCCTAAGGGTTAGCAGAATTGGTAAACACTGTGATCTTAAAACATAGCCCCCACAAACCCAGAATGGGTCAGTCTGGTATCAGAACTATCAACTTTCTTTGGCTCACCAGAGACCAGAAAGGCTGAGAAGAGAGTTCTCAGAGCTTAGAGAAAGAGAACTTTGCTTCATAAGAGGCTATATAGCCATTTTTAGTGATGGACCAGGGAAGACCAAGCTGTGTGTGATACCTAAGTCTCAGTCCTAAGAGACACATTATTTGTCTGGATCTGTGAAAAGAGGATTTTTCTTGAGAAAGAAGTTTCAGGCAGAGGTCCTGTAAATCATCTACTACCTGATCCTTTTCAATTGGAGACACTGGGGATTAAACCTGGAATTTTCTGCATGCCATGCATATACTGTACCCCTGAGCCTGGGCCACTATAGCAATTAAAGAATCAGTGTCATCTAGCTACCCATTTGTGGCAGGCATTAACTCATCAGAAAATAAAACTAGGAGACTCAAAACTGGCCACCATTTTAAGGGACAACAATCAGAATATTTTCGCTCAGGTTATCTCCACCCCACCCCTTTGCCGTATTTGTGCTGCAAGTTACGGGTCTCTGTTTGTGGCAGGCATAACACAACAGAAAATAATGCTGCATGTCTGACAGTGACCACCAGCCCTAAAATGATGATGGGAGATGCAATGCTGACCATGAAGGGAATGGGACCGACCTGGACCAGGTTATCTTAATGGAAGGTGGCATTCAATACAGGAGCTTTTAAGCTACCTGTCATGTGATTATAATATTTACCTCCCCAATTTGCCATGGAATGTCACTGGGTGACCTTGAGCAAATCCCACACACCAAGGCAGACTTACCTTTCAGGGTGGTTGAGAAGATAACACGGAGGACAGAAGAACAATAGAAGCTGATTTGGGTCACCATCAGCTTTTTTCATTGACCAACTTTCACTCTCATACATAACAATTATAAATACTATGGTATGGCTTACCTTAACCTTGGTCACCAGTGACACAGGCTTACACTCGAGAACCTTCTGTAGCTCCTTCATAGCTACTCTCCCCAACTCAGTCTCCTTCAGATCTCTTGGTTGCAGTCTTCCTTTTGACTGATGGTGGTGCCAAGGAATAGAACTTTTTCAACAATTTCAATTCAAAGTTGATGTTCAGCTGTAATCCTGCTGTAACTTTCAGGAACAGTCGTTTCCAGACGTCATAATTTTCTGCCAGTAACATGGTGTCATCTGACAAGCTGGAACGGGTCCAGAGGAGGGCAACCAACATGGTGAAAGGTCTAGAATCCATGCCCTACGAGGAGAAACTTAGGAGGCTAGGGATGTTCAGTTTAGTGAACAGAAATTTAAGAGGTGACATTATAGCCGTGCTTAGATATTTGAAGGGATGTCAGGCTGGTGAGGGAGCAAGCTTGTTTCCTGCTGCTCCAGAGACTAGGACCAGGAGTAATGGGTTCAAGGTGAAGGAAAAGAGATTCCACCTAAACATGCTGGAATGTATTACTTTGGAATGTGGTACTCCTTCTTTGGTGGTTTTTAAAGAGAGGCTGGATGGCCATCTGTCAGGAGTGCTTTGATTGTGTTTTCCTGCATTGCAGGGGGTTGGACTGGATGGCTCTTGGGGTCTCTTCCAACTCTATGATTCTATGATTTGCATATCTCAGATTGTCAATGTTCCTTCCACCAGTTTTCACTCCACTATCTACACCAAATCCAGCTTTCCTTATGATATATTCTGCATATAGATTTAACAGCTAAAACATAAGAACATAAGAACATAAGAACAAGCCAGCTGGATCAGACCAAAGTCCATCTAGTCCAGCTCTCTGCTACTCGCAGTGGCCCACCAGGTGCCTTTGGGAGCTCACATGTAGGATGTGGAAACTGCCAATGGCCTTCTCGGCTGTTGCTCCACGATCACCTGGTCTGTTAAGGCATTTTGCAATCTCAGATCAAGGAGGATCAAGATTGGTAGCCATAAATCGACTTCTCCTCCATAAATCTGTCCAAGCCCCTTTTAAAGCTATCCAGGTTAGTGGCCATCACCACCTCCTGTGGCAGCATATTCCAAACACCAATCACATGTTGCGTGAAGAAATGTTTCCTTTTATTAGTCCTAATTCTTCCCCCCAGCATTTTCAATGAATGCCCCCTGGTTCTAGTATTGTGAGAAAGAGAGAAAAATTTCTCTCTGTCAACATTTCCTATCCCATGCATAATTTTGTAGACTTCAATCATATCCCCCCTCAGCCGCCTCTTCTCCAAACTAAAGAGTCCCAAACGCTGCAGCCTCTCCTCATAGGGAAGGTGCTCCAGTCCCTCAATCATCCTTGTTGCCCTTCTCTGCACTTTTTCTATCTCCTCAATAATATCCTTTTGAGATCACGGCGACCAAGAACTGGACACAAGTACTCCAAGTCTTGTGATGCAGCATACCACTGCTTGCTTTATATAAGGGCATGACAATCTTTGCAGTTTTATTCTCAATTCCTTTCCTAATTATCCCCAGCATAGAGTTTGCCTTTTTTACAGCTGCCATGCATTGAGTTGACATTCCCATGGAACTATCAACTAAGACACCTAAATCCCTTTCCTGGTCTGTGACTGATAGCACTGACCCCTGTAGCGTGTATGTGAAGTTTGGATTTTTTGCCCCTATGTGCATGCTACAACACATTGTCCTCTGACAACTTTGCCAATTGGAAACCATTCTGTTTCTCCATATTCTGCCCTAATATTAGTATCTTGTCCAGAATATAGGTTGCACATCAAATCATAGTCCCCCCCCGCAGTCATTTCTTTTAAAACTAGCCATAGGTTTTCATGAATCACACAGTTAAAAGCTTTGCTATAACATTTGAAACTCAAGGTGATTTCCCCCACTCCACATTCCTGCTGGGAGACCTTGGGCCATTCCCAGCTTCCTCTGAACTCTCTCAGTCTCACCTAACTAGATGTCTGTTGTGGGGACAGGAAGGGAAAGGAATTTGGATGCCTCTTTGAGTCTCTTTACGGGTGAGAATTGGGGGATATAAATCCAAACTCTTCTTCCACTCTTCTGCTTCTATGTGATGTCACCGCATGGGTCAGTAATCGCCTAGTGCTGACACAAGGGACTACCTTTACCTTTTTACCAGGGGCATACTGGTTATTTAAATGACAGGGAAATTTTCCAGTGCGTTGTTACCATAGAGAGCTACTGGTGGCCAGGTATACAAAAAACCAACCCCCCATAACTCAGAATGTGTCTCATGTACCTTCAGTAGCAATCAGTCAGTTCCCCTATTCAATGCTCTTTTTCTCCCAACAGGTTGCTGGAAGAAGCAGTGGGTGGGCTAATGACTATTCACTCTATTGGCACTGTTGACCTGAGTCATCCCTCCAGGACAGTTTTCATCCCTAGCTATCCTCTCACTCTCTGTCTCTCTAACCATAGAGAGTCAAGAGGGTCCTCTCCAGCCTGAAGGTCCATGGGTGGGTTTAGATAACTCTCCAGCATCCTCTGTACCAGACCCTACTTTCTCCTTCCACTCCCATAAGTTTTTTGAGAAACCTCTGGAGTCAGGAGGGCTGAAGTACATCTAAGCTGAAAGTCACCCTTTAAATCATAGGTGTCAAACTCAGGCCCTCCAGATGTTCATGGCCTACAATTCCCAGCAGCCCTTGCTCGCATGGTCAATTGGCCCTGCTGGCATGGGCTGATGGGAATCATAGTCCATGAACACATGGAGGGCCTGAGTTTGACACCTATGCTTTAAAGCAATGTTGCCTGCTGGAGGTACTGATCAGGTGATCAACAGTCAACTCAGGGATGGATCAACATGTTGCTTGGGTCTTCAACCATCTACCCTGCCTTGAGCCAGCCTCTGGGAGAACATAAGGACATGATTCCCAGATGTCACTTTGCTACAATGAGCAGGGTTATCAATGTGGGGCAAGCGATGAGATTTAAATCAGTCACACTCTTCGGTGTTGGCTGATTGCTTCATAAACACATGGTGATGCTAATGCAACATCAGCACAGATAAAAGCTTTTTCCAAATCAGATTAATGCAAGACTGTGTGTGTTGCTAAGTGCTAAGAATGCGTGCTTATTATTTCATCAGTGCACTGAAAGACAAATTTCGACATGTCCAGCAGTGCAATTGCACGCAAACAAAACAAGCCAGCATAGTATGGGGCAGGGGTCTCCAACCTATGTCCCAATTGGAATTGTTTGTGGGCTGCGATGCCCACGGGGAATGATCCTAGGCTTTGATGGGAATCGTAGTCCATGAACATCTGAAGGGTCATAGTTTGGAGACTCCTGGTATAGTAGTTCGAGTGTTGGATTGGGGCCTGGGAGTCCCAGTTATAAATCCCCCACTCTGCCATGGAGTTTCCTGGGTGACCCTGGTCCAATCACACACTCTCGCCCTAACCTACCTCATAAAAATGTCATTGTGGGGTCTATCTGAAGATGGCATTGAAGTAGCTGCGACTCACAAAGCCCCTCCTGTGATAAAGCTGTTTTAAGCTGCTTTTAACTTGTTGTAAGCTGTTTTTAAGCTATTGTCGAAGGCTTTCACGGCTGGAATCACTGGGGTGCTGTGTGGTTTCTGGGCTGTATGGCCGTGTTCTAGCAGCATTCTCTCCTGACGTTTCGCCTGCATCTGTGGCTGGCATCTTCAGGAGAGAATGCTGCTAGAACACGGCCATACAGCCCAGAAACCACACAGCACCCCAGTGTTTTTAAGCTGTTTTTATGCTGTTCCTTTGTTGGAGATGCCATTGTGAGGATAAAACAAAGGAGGAGAGAACAGTGTAAGCTGCTTGGGGCCTCACTGTGGAGAAAGAGGGAGAAGAAACGAAGTAAATAAATAAACTCAACATACCTTCAAACAGCAATGCAGCAGCCTTCATTGGGGGCATGGTAGAAACAGTAAAGCCGGGTTACATACCTGGGTGATTCCCTAGAGATGCATAAAAATATGAGTTTACAAATTAACCCCTCTCCTCCCACATGCAAAGCAGCCCCATCTGACCAGGAATAAAACAAACTCTTGGAGTAAGAACTCTTGGAGTAAGAAGCCCTGACTTGGGTTGTCCCAGGCTAGCCTGAACCTGTCAGACCTCAGAAGCCAAGCAGGGTCGGCTCTGCTTAGAATTTGGATGGGAGACCACCAAGGAATACCCAGGTCATGACATAGAGGCAGGCAATGGCAAACCACTTCCAATGTCTCTTGCCTTGGAGACCCTACTTGGTTGCCATAAGTCAGCTAAGATTTGACCCCAAAAAGGAGCAAGAAATGTTGAAAACATCTGACAGTCAGTTAAAGGGGGGACAGGATGAGGAAATATCAGCCTGCTCATGTGTGAGGTAGGTGATAGAATCCTGGAAGGAGACCTTCTGGGAGACAAGGCCGAATTTCTGAATTTCCCCTCCCTGGCCCTACAATATCTTGTGGGCCTGCTACTGGCAAGAATTTTTTTTATTTTTTTTTAAACCTTTATTAGGCATAAAACCGGTGTGTGTCATGAATTCCAAATCCAGTAAAAAGATCACTATTACACAACTTGCAGTTTTAGAGTAAAAAATGTAGCAACAGCTTAGCTGGGAATTTCCAACATTAGAGTTTATTTAGAAGCTTAGCCGTTTTTTTTACCTTATCAAAGAAAAAAGCATAAATCCTATTGGTGGTACAGTTCTCAAATCAGTTCTGATGTTATTTATATTCTGAACAGTGAAGCAGAGAATATGAGAAAGTGAATCAGTTGTATCAGGACAGAATGTCGACAGCAATATATACTCATTTTGGCTAAGGATATTAGAGAAGCGGCCTTGGGGAATGTACAGACGGAAAAAGAACACACCTTGCTCTGATCGTGACCCATTTGCAATTATAATTAACAAGATGTTCCAGGTAGCAGCAGGGCTGGAGTGCTGAGGGATAATCCCAAAAAAGAATGTTGGAGAGCAAGAGCTTTGCGCTTTGCTCAGGAGAAATTGATATTCTTGATCAAATAATCTAGACTTTAAGCGATGGTAAATCTCCGGAGCGGTGAGCATTTGTAGAGACCTCCCAAGAAAAGCCAAAAGAAGCGATCAGCAATATGTAGCCACCATTTCGAAAGCTGAAGCTCTCTCATTTCTAACTAGGGATGATGACATAGAGGGATGTGCAGAAACAAAGACGCAGCCAAAACTTAAAAGCTACAACCCATGCCCTTGTTTCTACTGAATGTTGCCCTGATTCCAAAGAACACCATAGGGGACACAATGCGGGGTGCCAAAGATCTTATATAGGAAATTGGATTGAATGTGTTCCAATTTCTGGTGAACTGGCAAGAATTAGCAAAGCTAATGTGCCTTCAAAACATGTACAGCTTCAGTTAGCAAATTCGAGTGAATGGAAATCAAAAACCATTACACCATTATTAGTTGGCTCTGTTGGATCCAGCGCCTTCATCTTGGCTTCCTATCTCAGTTACTGGGAATGATGTGCTGT